>NC_142313.1:42559801-42712658 GCF_054855325.1 Carica papaya | reverse complement strand
TTCCACTTCAATTTGATATGCAGAAGAATTTAAGTAGTTAAATGTTTGTTGTCTGCTATGAACAAAGGAACAATGTGATTGAAAAGGACTGCTAACTGATCTGCCATAGAAATTTGTTTCTTGTCTTGCTTCTTAAATTGATTTGATGTCAAATCTACTTGCCTTACAATCATAGTGTCATGATGGTGGATGTGATAATGTTTGGTTTTGTAGGATAGTTTGTGATGCAAGGACTAAACAGTGAAGTTTGTAAATCCTACATCTGATACACAATGGTTTGGGTTTCTTAATAGATTAGGAATCATAGTCCCTTTTTTCAACTTATAATTTGTTATAATAGTTAGAAGTCCGTTATTATTGTTTTAGTAGTGTTATGATTTTATTGCTTTTAATTCTGTTTAATTTCTTATTAGGGTTTCTCTTCATGGTTAAAGTAGGATTTCAATTATGAGGAAACCATTACTCAACTAGTATATTTTAGGGAATTTCTCAGTGCAGTTTTATGCATGATGTGTGATGTATAATATGATTGTATAATGTAATCAACCCTTGTCATAAGTATGATGTTTAAAGGATCCTTGGTGCGACACCTTGTTCTTTTTCTTTTTTTACTAAGCTCTAAAACCCGGTTTACCAAGTATGACATTAGAACCCTAGATGTAATAATTAGGTGTAACCTGAATCCCTAAGTAAACTAATACTGACTTGTCCTACATCAGTATCCCATGCCGATAATGACACCAACACTATGGTTCTTAATACTAAAAGCAGAAGAAATAGGAAAAAGTTAGACCAAAGATTGCCATGGACCTTTGGAACCATATATGGTGTTGTCAAAGTCAGACCAGTTTCGCCTGGTGTGACCAGATTGGCCCGCTCATCGGTTCAGGCCTTTACTGAATGGTTCTTCACCGGTTTAGACCAGCTTCCAATTAAGCACTTCCAATGGTTAAAGTGAGAGAAGATTCAAAGTGTTCTCTTACATGTGAAAACGCTAATTGTTCATGAGGATTGTTGATGAAGCACAGTGGAATAAGATTTAAAGAGGGAAAATCCAATCCACAATTGGATGAGTGCTGCACTAATATAATTATTGTTTGGCATTATGCTGAGTGATATGTGCTGCATTAATTATTACTAATATGGACATGGTAGAAGTTAGTGTTCTAATCAACAAACAAGGGCTGGATGTGCAACCCAAGAGTTAGAACCTGATGAACAACTCTGTGGAGTGCCTTTTGTTGTTATCTTAGCCAAGTCTTCATTCTATTTCTGACCCTTTGATCATCATGGAGAAGCTTTAAATCTTACGATAAGTTCAACTATTTTGTCTTTCTTAATTGGATCCTCTTTGCCTGCCTATTTCTATATGAAGTTTTAAGACATTCTCAATTATATATTTCATATTATTTACTGGAACTCCTGTCTTATTTTATAGGCCCTTGTAGCAAGAAATGATGGTGTCTGGAGCAAGGATCACGTTGCTGCTTTACGTAAAATTTGTCCAATGGTCAACAGTGAGATCACATCAGAAGCATCCGCCGCTGAGGTGGAGGGATATGGTGCTTCAAAGCTAACAGTTGATTCTGCCGTGAAATACCTACAACTGGCTAATAAGCTTTTTTCTCTAGCTGAACTCTACCATTTCTGTGCAAGCATTTTGGAACTTGTAATTCCTGTTTACAAAAGCAGGCGAGCATATGGACAATTGGCCAAATGCCATACTCAACTTACTAATATCTACGAGTCAATTCTCGACCAGGAGTCAAGCCCAATCCCATTTACGGATGCCACATACTATAGGGTGGGTTTCTATGGTGAAAAATTTGGAAAACTAGATAGACAAGAATATGTATATCGTGAACCACGGGATGTACGACTAGGTGATATAATGGAGAAACTTAGTCACATATACGAGTCTAGGATGGATGGCAGTCACACTTTGCACATTATTCCAGATTCTCGACAAGTGAAGGCAGAAGAACTGCAACCTGGAGTTTGTTATCTGCAAATTACTGCTGTTGATCCCGTCATGGAAGATGAAGATTTGGGGAGCAGAAGGGAAAGAATCTTTTCTCTCTCCACTGGAAGTGTCCGTGCACGTGTCTTTGATCGTTTTCTGTTTGATACCCCATTTACCAAAAATGGTAAGACGCAAGGTGGATTGGAAGACCAATGGAAGCGGCGAACTGTTCTTCAGACTGAGGGCTCTTTTCCTGCCCTTGTGAATAGGCTTTTGGTAACTAAATCTGAATCTCTTGAGTTTTCCCCAGTAGAAAATGCAATCGGAATGATTGAAACCCGCACAGCTGCACTACGAAATGAACTTGAAGAGCCTCGCAGTTCTGAAGGGGATCAACTTCCCCGTCTACAAAGTCTACAGAGAATTCTTCAAGGCAGTGTTGCTGTTCAAGTGAGTTTTCTTGAAATTGTTGATCTGATTGATTTTTCTTTTGTTATTCTAAACGTCAGAAAGATTTTCTAATTGCTCTGGGTAAAATTTAAAATTTACCTCTTCTTCAGCATAAATTTTGTAGGACGCGAGTTCTTTTTTTTTTTTTTGTCTTTTATTTGGTATGTGGAACATGATTTTAATCAGCCTCGTGGAAATTCTATGAACTTAACAGGTAAATAGTGGAGTCCTTAGTGTCTGCACAGCCTTCCTTTCGGGTGAACCTGCTACAAGGCTGCGTTCTCAAGAACTACAGCAACTAATTGCTGCTCTCCTCGAATTCATGGCTGTTTGTAAGCGTGCAATCAGAGTTCACTTTAGATTAATCGGAGAAGAAGATCAGGATTTCCACACACAGCTTGTCAATGGGTTTCAATCCCTCACGGCAGAATTGTCCCATTATATTCCCGCTATTCTATCAGAGCTTTAATGGTACTAAAAGCGTAATCTTAAACTTTCTAGCTCCTCTAGTGATAACGTGTTTATATAGGATTGTGTTCTATATTTTCTTTGTAGATGTGTAATATATTTGAAGCATGTTCATTAACGTCATTGTCTGATTTACAATGGTTGCATCATTATTTAATCTCCCTTTCCTCTTTATACACAGCAAAGTGTCAAGGCAGTTTTGGTGTTCAAAGTTTGATCTGCTAACCACCCTGTTGTGTTTTCTCAAAATTTTATATATAATTTGAACTCCATATAAAATTGATTTGAAATAGTCTTGTTTTCATTTAAATATTTATTTCATTCAAAGTTGAATTTTTACTTTCAATAACTTAATAAGGTTAAAATTGGATTATTAGTCATTTTTTTCTTATAAAAAACTTATAACACATGTTTTCTTTGACTAAAAGTAATTTATTTGTCATGTATGGCACAATTTAATTTGGATTTTTACAAACAATTCATAACAGAAAAACATTTTTGCATAAAAGACTTTAGTTAATATAATATTAATTCAATTCAAAGAATTTCAAATTGTGAATTTTTAAATATTCGTATAATGGATAGTTTAAATTAAATAAGAGACAAAAGTTATTTGAATTTCAAAAATAATAAAAACTATAAACAAAGAGTTCAATGAGGAAAATAATTTTTAATCATAAGCCCTAAATTTCATCTAAAATAGGTGAGGGAAGAACTCCAAAACATTCAATAAATTATGCAGATTTTAACAAATTCATGAATTGTACCAACTAATTGTTTTTATAAATGAAAATATTTCCAGAATTCTCATAAACTTGTCTAAATATAACTATTTGCCTGTTGGTTGAATCCTGACTTGTCTGTGGATTCTGGTTCTTCTTTCTATCCTCGCAAGGTTTTTGTTAATGGAAATTGCACTTCTTGATTGAATTTTTTTTAAGCATGTCTCTCTCAATTTCTTTTCCCAAAAAATTTCTTTTGCTAGTGAAATAAATATATACTGAATCAGTTATATAGTTTATTTTCCAAATTTTCGTATAATTTATATTTATTGTACTGGATTAGAACATGTCACCATTTGAATCTACTAGTATAAGAACTAGTTCTGTAATCTGCAACATTGTATTTTTTCAAATGTCAGTCTCCAGAGCGCTAGGCTACAAAACAAAACAAACTAGTTCACAGTAATTTATGTTTAATTTTACATGTTTTTCTTTTTTATTTGGTTTACTAACTCCAATTTTGATTCATCAATCTATCTTATATATTGACAAATATGCACTTATATAAAATGGCAAAGCAATTGAGTATGTGAAAACAATTACTAGTTATGTAATATATATCGTCATCGTAGTGATAGGAACTGTAACGGTCTTGGAAATTTTAAAAAAAATACAAATAATAATTTGAGTGCGGAAGCGAAATAAAGGTTAAGGTTAATATCCATTACACGATAATTCAAAAGTAGTAACAACATCACGGAACAAATTATCTGAAAGAAATACAAAAAACGAAAAAAATAAAGTAAACTATAAAATATTTAGGATCTACTTGTAGCCTTATAGTGGATCGGGTTCGGGAACCGGGTCCTCCTAATCTGAAATGGTTAAATAAGGGGTGAGCTACACTAATCCAGTAAGGACATCACAATATATCACCGTCACAGAAGTAAAAGTTGGTAAAAAACCAAAAACAACCAATGGAGCACAAATTTTAAACAAATTCATTTATCAATAATAAGACCATTTACCGTCCACTTATCGCAGTGAGATTTATAAAAACAACCTATGAAAACAATAACATTATAAATATTATGATTTAATATACAATCTGCAACGTAGCACATATTATACTTTTATATTCAAATCATCAAAACAACAATTGCCCTTTTTTTATTAGTCTACTAGTATCTATGGGGATCTATAGGGGTGTCCCCACTACACGTGAACCCTTTTCATTAACAATCTTAATTCCAGGACCGTCCCCATACCCCTTTCAGTATGAGCACTAAGACACTAACCTCGATACTCCATCCGGTATGAGGGTGAAACGGGTCGTCTCCATATCCCGTCTAGTATGAGCACCAAATGACCAAGTCTTCATACCCGTCTGGTATGCGACAACGTTCACGGTAGGGTTCCCTATGAACCCGGTCTGTCCACCATCTCCCAGGATATGTAATGAGGTTGTCATCTTATCTGTTTATTAGATTACATCCATTTCCTGATTATCCTTAATCTCCGTTACCAAATTAAACACAATCACATAAACAATAAATATCTACCCGGTAATACAATCATATCTTAAATTTTAAAATCACACAGTGGTCAAGTAATACAATAATACATGCATTTAAAACTCTAAACCAGATACCATTATGCCTTTAAACTATAAAATAAATCAATAGAGAACAATGTCCAATTTCTGGCTCCATTAGCAAACCGAAATTAATTATGCATATCTATCTAACTTGTACAAAAGATCGTATTATTATTTATTCAAACTTCATATCTATGATAGGAAATAGGGTGAGGGGTCCTTACTTGATTTGACGCCAAAAACTAGATGGTTATTGCACCCACGGGCAGTCATTGGGTTCTCTTAATTTTTCTTCGGGAACTGAAACGCGCTTATGTTACCTATAAGTGTTCCAAATAAACCCAAAAATCAGACCCAGGGTCTACTCGGCCAATTTTGAAATTTCAGCATGGCGGCGGCGATCTGTCTCGGGTTAGCTGTTTTTAGCCATTTTCGACCGAATTCAGCCTAACTTGCACCAGTTCTGGTGAGAAAACACACTTAGGGCCCTTAGTGGGCTGAAAAATACAGAAAACCAAAACTCACCAGCGGTGGGGTTCTCCGGTGTGGCGGCTCCTCCAGCTCACGTTGCAGTTGAGTGTTTTACTTCGGTCAACCTGTAGAGAAGGAAACAGTTGTCACAAAGGTGAAAAAATCGCATCGAACAGGAATCGGGAAAGGCCTCATCGGAGGCATTTTTCGAAATACCCCGTGGCGGCGCCCCTGAGTTTCGGCAGCGTGTTCCAGCCAATCGGCTGGTTTTTTCACTCTGATTTGGCCATGAGTGCGTTTAAAATTGAATTTCATGCAAGAGGAAAATTTTTACCTCTTTTTCTGATCGAAAATTACTCCGGTATGGCGGCGGGTGGCAGCGGTCGCCTCCTAGGCGGCTGGGCTGTCTTCTCCAACGTGGGGCTCTGGCGGCTAGGGTTAGTGTTTTGGTGCGGATGGGGTTATTTATACCCATTTGCTTTTGATCTGGGCCGTCCATCGCTTTTAATATGCACCGTTCGATCGGAATTAAATATGGAGTGAATCTTGGTCATTCATCGCGATTCAATCTGGGCTATCCATGCGCGATTCAATCTGGACAGTCTGTGCACGATGCAATCTGGCCGTCCGTGCGCATTTTTGATTTGGGCCGTCTATGCGTGCGGAAACTGATCTCAGCCGTTCGATCGCGCGCACGCGGATCGTCCACGTAGCTCCCCCCGCGTGGCCTCCCGCGTCAGCGTCTCTGCCACCTGGCGTGTTTTGGTTGGTCGGGGCTGCTGACCGGACCGCTGACGTGGCATAATTTTTTTAAATTATGTTTTGACCCCCGATTTCTGATTTTTCTTTCAAAAATACCCCCAAAACCCAAATTTTCACCCATTTGTTTCAAAATTATTTTCAATTAAATCCCTAACTAATTTTTATCCTTATTATTATTATTATTATTATTATTTTTATTAAATCAACTTAAAATTAAATAAATTAAATTAAAATCATATAAATAATAATTATATTTTTATATATATATAAATTATAATTAAAAAAGAAAAAAAGAAAGGTTGGGTGTTACAACTCTCTCCCCTTAAAAGAAATTTGGTCTCTCAAATTTGCCTCTTATTCTTAATCGAACAGCTGGGGGTACTGAGCTCGAAAGTCTGCTTCTAGCTCCCATGTGGCCTCCCTTGGTGTGTTGTTCTGCCATATAATCTTCACAAAGGATATCTCCCGATTGCGGAGTAATCTGCTCTTTTGATCCGCAATGCAGACTGGTACTTCCTCATAGGATAAGTCCTCCCAGAGTGGAAGAGGTTCGTGACTCAAGAAAATTCTGGACAGATACATGAAACACATTGTGGACCTTAGAAAATTCTGGAGGCAGTGCTAGTTTGTAGGCAGCAGTACCAATCCTATCTAAGACTTCAAATGGTCCAATAAATCGGGGGTTCAGTTTCCCACTATTGCCGAACCTACTGATTCCCTTAAAAGGAGTGATCTTAAGGAACACCCGGTTGCCTTCCTCAAACGCTAAATCTCTCCTCCGGGTGTCCGCATAACTCTTCTGCCTGCTCTGAGCTGTCTGAATGTTCTTCTTGATCTTAACTATTTTAGATGTAGTCTCCTCTACCAGCTCCGGGCTGAACAATTTTCTATCGCCCTCTTCTTCCCAATAAATCGGCGATCTGTATGGGCGCCCATATAATACCTCATACGGAGCCATGCCAATACTCGCTTGATAGCTATTGTTGTAGGCAAACTCTATCAAGGGTAGATGGTCGTCCTAATGGCATCCGGAGTCAAGGACACAAGCTCGGAGCATATCCTCAAGTGTACGAATTGTCCTTTCTGACTGTCCATTAGTTTGAGAGTGAAAGGCAGTACTGAGGAATAACTTCGTTTCCATGGCTTACTGAAAGTTACTCCAAAATCGAGAAGTGAACCTGGGGTCCCTGTCGGACACCACTGTCACTAGGACTCCATGCAATCTGACTATTTCTCGGATATACATTCTTGCCAACTTATCCAAGGAATCGGTCATCTTGATGGCCAAGAAGTGGGAAGATTTGGTAAGCCGGTCAACAATTACTCAGATGGCATCATGTCCTAAGTGTGCCTTAGGTAACCCTGTCACGAAGTCCATGGTGATCTGTTCCCACTTCCACTCTAGGATCGATAATGGTTGAAGTAACCTGCCTGAGAGCTGATACTCTGCCTTGACCTGCTGACATACAAAATATTTAGATACAAAGTCAGCTATGTCTCTCTTCATCCCGTTCCACCAAAACCAGGGTCGCATGCTTTAGTACATTTTAGTGCTGCCGGGATGCATGGTAAACTTTAAGGTATGGGCTCCTATTATGATGTATCTCTTTAACTCACTGTCACCTGAAACACACACCCTATCCTGAAATCGGAGTAACCCATCGGCGGAGACTCAGAATTTTGAGCTAACTCCCTGTTCTGCATCGTTTTTGAGGGCTACTAGGGCGGGATCAATTGACTGAGTTTTTCTTATTCTCTGGATTAACTCAGGCTGAACGGTCAGATGACCTAAACATGTGACTCTCCTCAAATCTTGAAGTCAAACCTGTTGTGTGGCCCCAATTTGCCTGCATTCTGAAACCATCAAATGGGCTAAGATACCTGCACTTTTTCTACTGAGTGCATCGGTTACCACGTTGCCCTTACCCGGATGGTACAAGATGTCACAATCATAGTCCTTAAGAAGTTTTATCTACCTTCTCTTATGAATGTTGAAATCTTTTTGAGTGAATATGTGTTTCAAACTCTTGTGATTGGTATAGATATGAAAGGTCTCTCCATATAAATAATGGTGTCAAGTCTTCAAGGTGTGTATGATTGTGGTAAGCTCTAAGTCATGGGTGAGATAATTTTTGTCATGACTCTTTAACTGTCTGGACCCATAGGCTATAACATTTCCATGCTGCATTAGAACACAACCCAGGCCTAGATAAGAGCCATCACTGTAAACTGTATATCCCCCCGATCCACTTGGTAAGGCTAGTACAGGTGCAGTAGTCAGCCGCTTCTTTAGTTCTGAAAAACTTCTTTCACAGTCCTCATTCCACTCAAACTTGACATTCTTCTTTGTGAGTCAGGTTAGGGGAGCAGATAGACTAGAAAATCCTTCAACCAACATGCGGTAATAGTCCACAATTCCCAAAAAGCTACAGATTTCTTTAACTGATGTTAATTTCTCCCAGCCGAGCATTGCTTCAACCTTTTCAGGATTCACTGATACTCCATCCTTTGATATTATGTGTCCTACGAAGGTGGTTTGCTCAAGTCAAAATCCACACTTAATCAACTTTGCATACAACTTCTTTCTTCTGAGAACTTACAAAACCTGAGCTAGATGGTGAGCATGTTTCTCTATACTTTTTGAATAGACCAGGATGTCATCGATGAACACGATAATAAATTGATCTAAAAATTATCTGAAGACCATATTCATCAGATCCATGAAGATGGATGAGACATTGATTAGCCCAAATGGCATGACCAGGAACTCATAGTGTCCGTACCTGGTTCGAAAAGCCGTCTGGGGGATGTCTTCTGTCCTTATTTTTATCTGATGGTAACCTGATCGCAGGTCTATTTTGGAGAAGACCTGAGCATCCTGCAACTGATCGAAGATGTCATCAATCTTGGGAAGGGGATACTTGTTCTTGATTGTGACTTTGTTCAATCCTTTATAATCAATACATAGTCTCAATGTTCCATCTCTCTTTCTGGCAAAAGTGACTCCGGCACCCTAAGGGGACACACTATGTTTAATAAAACCACTGTCTTGCAATTCGGTGATCTGTTTCCTCAGCTCCTCCATCTCAACGCGGCTCATGTGGTAAGGAGCAACTAAAATAGGCTGGGTGCCTGGCTGTAGTTCTATGGTGAACTCGACTTTTCTATCCATTGGGAGTCCGGGTAGTTCATCCGGAAATACATCTGAAAAGTCTTGAACTATCGGAATCTCTTGAATACAATTTTCTTTCTTAAGTTTGCCCTGTACCACATCCGGGTCGACTTCGGCATCCTGTTGGGTGAGGTTATAAGCCCTACCCTGAATAGGAGGTCGGCCCTGATTCTGGTTCCTCAGGCACTCTCTCGCATAATGTTGGGCACCACCACATATGCAACAGGTGTTGTTGAGGTGGTAACAGGGTTGGTCCCTGTGATCCCTACTATAATGTTGACAGATCTTACCACATCCTACCACTGGAGCTTGAGGGGGAGCTTAGATCACCGGCCTGGGCCTCTTGTTCCGTTGGACAACCACGGTAGGTGTTGGTTTGTGGGATGGAGCAGAGGGTATGAGGTTCTCTGCTGCCTGAGGGAGGGTGTGGAAGCTCTTCTCCACCAGCTGTGCCTTGGCCAGAACGACCGAATAGGTCTTGAGCTCCAATACGGAGAAATGCTGCCTGATCTCTAGGCAGAGGCCCCACCGGAATCTCCTAGCCTTCCTGCCCTCATCCAACAGCGTCTCAAGGGAGTATCGGCCCAACTCTAAGAACTTACGAGCATATTCTGACATAGTCATGTTCCCCTGGACCAAGTGGACGAACTCCATTTCCTTCAGATGTTGGAGATGCTCTGGGAGGTACTCTACATGAAAGGCTGCTAGGAACTGCTCCCAAGTAACTTGAACAGGCAAGGTGGTCTGCTTGAGTTCCCACCAGCGGTCTGCTTCTCCCACTAGCATGTAGGTAGCAAGGGTGACCTTCTGCTCAAAAGTCACTCCTAAGATCTTGAAAGCCTTTTCTGTCTCTGCCAACCAGTACTCAACAACTTCAAAAGAGGATCCCCCTGCAAAAATGGATGGGTTTAGTCTCTTGTACCTCTCTATGTAGCCCGGGTCAATCATGGGAGGAATTGGATCCCGTGGGAAAAGGACTGGGCCAGGCTGATGGTAGACTGGGGGGCCCTGTGGTGGTACTTATTAATATGGCGGGGGCACCGGATTATACTGTGGCGGTGGTGCCGGGTGGTACTGTGGAGGAGTAGAGTCGTACCGGGGTGGCTCAGGATCCTCTCGCTGCAGTGGTGGCTCAACCTGTGGCAGCGGGGGAGGGTCAGGTAACTCTATTCTCTCATCTCGGCTCTGCTGGGCCGCAATGAGCCTTTCTAACATCTCAAATATCCTGTTCACATCTTCTATGAGCGAACTCTCTCGGGTTGCTTAGTTTAGTGGGGGTTTTCCTCTTCTAATTTCTCTGTACCTGTATTTCACAAGTAAGGGTTGAATGATAATTCATTATTTGGTGT
The DNA here is from genome assembly GCF_054855325.1 of Carica papaya. NCBI lineage: Eukaryota > Viridiplantae > Streptophyta > Magnoliopsida > Brassicales > Caricaceae > Carica > Carica papaya. Next base: position 42,701,704 of record NC_142313.1, on the reverse strand, counting down.
TTCTCTAAGTATTATTATGTAAGGGACGGGTTCGAGGAACGCGACTCTAATACCAACTGTAACAACCCCGAAAATTTAAAAAGAAATACATATAATAATTTGAGTGCGGAAGCGAAATAAAGGTTAAGGTTAACATCCCTTACATGATAACTCAAAAGTACTAACAATATCACGAAACAAATTTTCTGAAAGAAATACAAAAAACAGAAAAAATAAAGGAAACTATAAAGTATCTAGGGTCTACTCGTAGCCTTCTAGCGGATCGGGCTCAGGAATCGAGTCCTCCTGATCTGAAATGGTTAAATAAGGGGTGAGATACACTATCCCAGTAAGGACATCACAATATATCGCCGTCACAAAAGTAAAGGTTGGTAGAAAATCAAAAACAACTAATGGAGCACAAATTTTAAATAAATTCATTTATCAATAATAAGACCATTTACCGTTCACTTACCGCAGTGAGATTTATAAAAACAACATATAGAAATAATAACATTATAAATATCATGATTTCATATACAATCTGTAACATAGCACATATTATACTTTTATATTCAAATTATCAAAATAACAATTGCCCTTTTTTATCAGCCTACTAGTATCCATGGGGATCCATAGGGGTATCCCCGCTACACGTGAACCCTTTCCATTAACAATCTTAATTCTAAGATCGTCCCCATATCCCATCTGGTATGAGCACCAAGACACTAAACCTCGATACCCCGTCCGGTATGAGGGTGAAGCAGGCCGTCTCCATACTCCGTCCCGTATGAGCACCAAATGACCAAGTCTCCATACCCCGTTCGGTATGGGACAACGTTCACGGTAGGGTTCCCTATGAACCTGATCTGTCCACCATCTCCCAGGATATCTAGTGAGATTGTCATCTTATCCGTTTATTAGATCACATCCCTTTCCTGTTTATCCTTAATCTCCGTTAGCAAATTAAACACAATCACATAAACAATGAATATGTACTCGTTAATACAATCATATCTTAAATCCCAAAATCACACAGTGGTCAAGTAATACAGTAATATATGCATTTAAAACTCTAAACCAGACACCATCATACCTTTAAACTATAAAATAAATCAACAGGAATCACCAGAGAACAATGTCCGATTCCGAGCTCCATTGACAAACCGAAATTAATTATGCATATCTATCTAACTTATACAAAAAATCGTATTATTATTTATTCAAACTTCACATCTATGATAAGAAATAGGGTGAGGGGTGCTTACTTGATTCGACACCGAAAACTAGATGGTTACTGCGCCTACGGGCGGTCCCTAGGTTCCCTGAATTTTTCTTCAGAAATTGAAATGCACTTACGATACCTACAAGTGTCCTAAATAAATCCAAAAATCAGACCCAGGACCTATTCGACCAATTTCAGAAATTCAACACGGCGGCGGTGCCTCCGTCCGTGGCAACGATCCGCCTCGAGTTGGCTATTTTTGGTCGTTTTCGGTCGAATTCAGTCGAACTTACACCAGTTCCTGTGAGAAAACACACTTAGGGCCCTCGGTGGATCCAAAAAACACAAAAAATTGAAACTCACCGGCGGTGGGGCTCTCTGGTACGGCGACTCCTCCGGCTCATGTTGCGGTTGGGTGTTTTGCTTCGGTCAGCCTGTAGAGAAGGAAACAGTGGTCACAATGGTGAAAAAATCACATCAAATGGGAATCGGGAAGGGCCTCATTGGAGGCATTTTTTGAAACACCCCGTGGCGGCGGACCGAGCTTCCGCAGCATTTTTCGGCCAATCAACCGATTCTTTCACTCCGATTTGGCCATGGGTGCATTTAAAATTGAATTTTGTGTAAGTGGAAATTTTTTTACCTTTTTTGGCAGTCAGAAATTGCTCCGGTATGGCGGCGGGTGGCGGCGGTCAGCTCCCCGGCGGCTGGGCTGTCCTCTCCGGCGAGGGGCTCTGGCAGTTAGGGTTAGGGTTTGGGTGCGAATGAGGTTATTTATACCCATCCACTTTTGATATGGGCCGTCCATCACTTTTAATCTGGACCATCCGATCACGATTAAATAGGGAATGAATCTGAACCGTTCATCGCGATTCAATTTGGATCATCCGTGTGCGATTCAATCTGGACTGTCTGTGCGCGATGCAATCTGGGCCGTCTGTGCGCGTTTTTGATCTGGACCGTCTGTGTGCACGGAAACGGATCTCAACTGTTCGATCACGCGCACGTGGATCACCCACGTGGCTCCCCCTCGCGTGGCCTCCCGCGTCAGTCTCTCTGCCACCTGGTGCGTCCTGGTTGGTTGGGGCTGCTGATCGGGCAGCTGACATGGCGTAACTTTTTTAAATTACGTCTTGACTCCCAGTTTCTGATTTTTCTTTCAAAAATACTCCCAGAACCCAAATTTTCACACCTTTTTTCCAAAATTATTTTCAATTAAATTCCTAACCAATTTTTACCCTTATTATTATTATTGAAATTGAAATCTACATCCATAATTAATCTAAGATTTTTCTAGATCTTCTCCTAAAAGAATATACATACTTGTCTTGAAGTATCCAAATTTGTAATAGATTATGCAGCTAATACTAGTTCTGTGGTTACCCAAATTAGTATTTTTGAAATAATTTTTTTTTAAAATATATTGAAACAGATAGGTTTGATACTCTTCATATCCAATCCAACAAGTATATATAGCTTTGCTTATTTGAAGTAATGACACAACAAATTTCCATTGCATTTTAATTATTTATTTAGTTATTTGTTTAATTTTATAGCCCTGGCAAGGAAGAAGGTGAGAGTCACTTACATAACTGATGATAAAGATAGAAAGACATGATACTAAAAAATGACTAAGAATTTAATAAAGAAGGTAAATGAACTCAGCTCTTTGTGTGGTGTTGATTCTTGTGTCATCATATATAATAAATATAACTCTCAATCTGAAGTTTGGTCTTCTGCTTCAAAAGTGCATACTATGATTATAAAATTTAAAATGATGTCTGAATTATAATAAAGGAAGATGATTGTAAATCAAGATAGTTAATTGAGAGAAAGACTGAAAAAAATCAATGCAACACTCAAGAAGCAAGTTAAATGCAATCGTGAAGAAGAAGTAACTCAAATAATATTTCAAAACCTTTCAAAGAAAGTGTTTAGAACATCTTAAACTACATGATCTTACTTATTTTTTATGGATTATTAATCGATACTTGAAGAAAATTGAATGGAGGAAAAATATTTTAAAAGGAGGAATGATAATTCACAAGTTGCACAAGAAATGTGAGTTGTTTCGACACTAGCAACACTCCTAATACAAGACATTACACTCCCAACAAATACGAGTATTAATGAGAAGAATTAATCTTACCTTAGGGAGATACCAACTAGTTTTAGTTGCCCATTTAATTTTAACCTAAACATAATTGTGTCTTTAACCCATCAACCACCCTTTTTTTATATGATGTAAGTCTATAATTTTAGTTTTTCAATCATGAAGTAATTTTAGCTTTTCAATTATGTTTTTAAGAGGAATATGCTTTTTTTTTTTAATTAAATGTTTGTCCATCCTTCGAAATCAAATTTAATTATGAAACTTGTGTATTACTTTCAGTTGGGAGATAAACATATTTCAAAATTATGTGATACACATCCCAACTTTGATTAACAACTAATTACATATGGGTAAAGGATTTCGAAAGACATTTTTACTCGTTACGTTTGTATTTAATATTGGGTAACAAAGAAATATGTCATCCATATTTTAAACTTAGCATTTTCTTAATATGTACATTAAGAATCTATGGATGATAAGCTAAGAAATTAAGTAATGTATGTTAGGAATATGTGTCAAAACTCCACAAAGATGGTTAATTTAAATTATTATTATTATTATTTATTTTATTTTATGGAAGTTCACCTTCTCTTCCTGAATCAGGAATCCAACACCCAAAACCCTCAATGAAGCCTTTGGTTCTCTTTCTTGGGTTTTTCTTACAAAGTGTAAATATTTTCAATTCCTCTATCTTTCTTTTCTATTTTCTGAAAAGCTCTTCTCTGAATCTTCTTCCTTAGCTCTCAGATCACCTCTTTTTATCATGACTTTGGCTCAATGGAGATCTACCTGAGATCTACCTTAGACCTGACCTGCTCTATGGAATCACCTCAAGAACGATCCTTTCGCTGCCACTCTTCTGGATTCCAATCTTCCTCAAAACTTTTGTCTTCTTCGAAATGAGCAGCGTCATTTTGAGGAGCCAGACTGGGAACCCTAATTTAAGCTCCTCAAAATAATGTCGTTTTGATCCATTTTTCATGCTTCAGTTACGGACTAAGACTGAAATTTTAATCTTTGGGAGTTGGGTCGTCTAATAAAAAACTGGGCTTGGGCATAATAATAAAACAAACAGAGGCAGGCCTCTCCTTTGTTTCTTTCTTCTTAATTATTACTAACTAGATAATAGAGGAAGACTTGATCTTGGAGAGAAGAGAAAAAAGAAAATAATGCATGGAGAATTGAAGAAGAAGAAGAAGAGACGATGCAGGATGTAAGCTCTAGCAGTATTGTTGTGCAGAGAGGAAGATGAACAGGAAGAAAAACAATGGAAAATGAAGATAAGATAGAAAGAAGAAGGTAACGTAAAAAGAGGAAGATAGGAATAAGGTGAATATTGGCAGCTGGAAGAGAAAGTGAGGAACTAGGTTAGGGTTAGAGTATTTATAATAGGGGTATGAACTTACATCCTTGATATTCCATAATTGAAAACATAATAATTGTGGATTAAAGATATGCAAGAATTACACACGAAATACATCAAATTATAGAAATATATGGCTAGAATCATGCTTAGAGAAACATGTAGACAACTAAAACATGGTTAATTGAGGTCCTAAGAGAAATAGGAATAGAACAAGTCTCCATTGTTTTACTTATCATCTACTAAAGGTATTATGAACTCTTGTTCCCCAATAGCAAGCCCTAAATGTTGATCTTGTTGGTATGGATTTGAGTTCATCAAGTCCATAGAGAAGGATTGATGTTGCAGCAGTTGCTGTTTTTTCATTAAAAAATCAATATTAATTGGAGTAGATGTCACTCCAAACATAACTACATTTGGAGTCAATGCTATAATTATTGCTGGTGGTTGTGGCATTGATTGCAACTGAGATTGACATGATTCGTTGAGTGTGTTAATTATTTTTTAAATTTCCTCTGGCTCTTGCTCTATCATCCTTTCTAGATTGTTCAAATCAATGATGTCGAGTTGGTGAAGAGGCTTTCCCATAAGGCTTTCGTACATCACCTGTCTAATATCTTTCTCATGATTATTCTTACATTATTTTTCTAGTTGCTCGATGGATTTAGTGATCCTTTCACGAATGAAGCGTTCTTGTGTCATCTTTTTCTTGCTTCGCTCTATCTCAAACATCCTCTTAAAATTAGCCAGCACTTATTGGGCTCTTGAAGGTGAAGGCCAAACCTTAGGTTGTGATTCATACGTCCTGTAAATTATAGCACAAGATTTAATATCATAAAGGGTGCTTAGTTCACTAACCTTTTTTATCAAACCATTTTTCCTCTTATTGAAGGTGGTTTTTCTGGCAAAATCCTTCATGATATAGGCGATCTTCACTTTTTTTCTAGCTCGTTGTCTTACACAAACAATATTGATCTTTATATAGATAAATGCAAGAGCATAGATTAGTTTAAAGATTGTAACTTATTGATGTAGGTACCTCGATAAGTATATCTAAATATTAAAAAATTTATCTTATTTACTTAGATTCATTGTATTATATAAATGACATTCCAAATAAATATATTATTTTCTTAAAAGTGAACATGAAACATATTTTGAATTAAGGTAAGTAATCAAAGTTGGCAGGTGCTTTACTATACTATTAAAAATTGAAAAAAAAAAGAGAGTTGGTAGAGGATAAAGTGAAAACATATCTTGGATTAAGGTAAGTAATCAGAGTTGGTGGGTGCTTTACTGTGCTACTAAAAATGGAAAAAAAAAGAGCCTATAAGACATTGAATCGTAACAGTTGGTCTGCGTGAATATTCTATTGTACACAACTCATTTATTGCTTGTTATGGTTCTTGATATTTATTTGCGTGGCTAGCTAATATGCTTGATAAAGAGGATTTTATTGTCAACTTTCTCATACCCAGCTTGCATTAACACTTTTGTTAAGAAGAGAAGCCATTAAATTAACTCTACAGAGAAAAAAGAACGTATTGCATAGATGTTAAAAGACATTAGATAAGGGATAGTACAATTGGCAGTGAGATATATTTCCTATTTCAACTAATTAGCTACAACTATTGTTGAATGTTTCATAAGTATGCAAAAACTAACTCTAAAATACCCTTGCTGCTAAAACTAATATTAGTTGGTATTCATGTATTACTTGTTACAATTTACAACTAGTTAGTTAATTCCAATTTTTGAAATATATAGTTTTTTCTAGTGTAATTAAATCAATAGATAAATTAAAAAAGATATATTTCACTTTTTCTTGTTTTCTAAATCAATTTGATGTGCATTTATCTTTTTTTTTTCAAACTTTTCTTCAAGTGAATATAAAAACTTTAATAGTTGTGCTTTGATTCACCAAAATAATATTTTGTGTGTGTTTCTTTTACAGAAATTAGTATATTCAATTTTTTTAATAGTAAGATGACTCTCAGTAATTATTAAATATGTCATATAACTCATATTATAAGAATTAAGAGAAATAAATTAGAAGTAAATTACTTAATAGAAGTTTTTACATTAATTTTCTAAATAATAGTGTTCCTTTCATTTTTTTTTTGTTTAACCACATAATAAACACTGCAATTCCATTAGTTTTATTTTATGAAAGACTGACTGTTATTAAGTATAAAATATCTTCATAACTTATTTTCTTCCTTTAAGGATTTTTTGTCTCCGCACAAAACAATATAAAAAGGTATAAGCTACTTACCTCATAATGCTAACTAACTGATGGTTAAATTTGAACATAAAACTTGAATTCCATACATGACACAAGCTTGTGGAAGTGTCATTTAATCCTAATATAATATACTAACGTGTCTTCCTTATTTAGATCACTTTTGAATAGGGAAGCCTCATTAAATTCCCTCTTCGATGCGGAATTACCGGTGTTAGCGACGAAGGGATTGTTTACAAGAGAAGGTTGCCCACCCAGTGTTGATACGAACAGGAGGCATGCCATGCATAGTCAAAAAAGGGCAGAGAAGAGGATTGATGGACAGAGGGAAGTTACATATATTCTATAGATGCCCCAGAAGAGCAGAAGGAATCGGCTGCTTGAGAATCAACTGCTGGTGAAAGGTTTGAAGGCGTAACCGCAATTCTTGATTGAATCCGTATCTGATGAAAATATTTATAAACTATGGGAACATCGAGTTAAAATACTAATTAAAACATTGTGTTTTCTCTCAAAGTGCAAAATAGTTTGAACTTTTACTACAAATTTTATTCACAACCTGTTCTTGTAAATGAACATGAAACATTGTGCATACTAATTATTTCATGAAGATGCAAATGAAGGGTCACCACATTTACATGACCTAATTCATGCAAATGAATGAGAAGTAGTGTATATTTTTACATAACTTACTTTATGATGATGCAAATATAGAGTCAAGCATATTCATCGACCCTTTTCATGTGATTAGTGAAGCAATGTGCATTTTTTCACAACAGATGAAAAACTGAGCATATTCACCCAATCTTTTTTAGGTGATTGAAGAAGCAGTTTGCATTTTCACACAATGTGGTTCAAAATTATGCAAATGAAAAGTCGAGCATATTCACCCAATGTCTTTTAGGTGATTGAAGTAGCAGTTTGCATTTTCACACAATGTGCTTCAAAATTATGCAAATGAAAAGTTGAGCATATTCACCCAACCCTCTTTAGAAACTATTTGTCGGTTCTTAGAAAATTAAATTTGATTATGAAAACTTATATGTGTTTCAAGAATGTATTACTTCGAGTTGAGAGAAAAACTTTTCTCAAAATCAAGTTGTATGCATCTCAATTATGATTAACAATTAATTACCTATAAGTATGGATTATGAAAAATATGTCTACTCATCAAGTTTCTATTTAATGTTGGTAGTAAAGAATTACATCATACATGAGAAATATTGTAAGCTATATTTTCTTAATATGTATGTTAAGATCTTATTAATGGTAAGTTAAGAAATTGAGTAACGCATACTAGAAAATGAGGTAAAATTTGTTTGGCAAACATAATCTTGGCTCTCAAGCTTGAAAAATATATCTTCCATACTAGTGGTATATATAAAGAAAAATTGAGAGAGTGAATGAGAAGATGTGATAGAAGAGAGAATATAATAATACAATCATACCTTAATAGTATATATGAGAAGAAGACAACTTAATCTTTTACAAATAACTTAAATAATAAGCTTATGTTGTATCAAGAATCTTGTATTATAAATATAATATGGACATTGTAAATGTTTAGGATTTTAAAAAATTCTTTTTTCTTAAAAATTAAAATAAGTGATTAAAATGACATCTCTTTTGATCTTCTAATAACTTATTATCATTATTATTATTATTATATTTAAAAGAAGGAATCCAACATCCAACACCCTCAATGAAGCCTTTGGTTTTGAATCCCTCTCCCTTTCTTTTATATTTTTCAAATATTCTTCTATGAATCCTCTTCTTTAGCTCTCTTATCACCTTTTTTTATCATGACTTTGGCTTAATGGAGATGTACTTGAGACTTATCTACGACCTCGATATTATAAGAAAGAGAGATCTAACTAACACCTGCTCTAACACCTCAAGGTCGATCCTTTAGCTACCATTCTTTTTGGATTCCAATCTTCCTCAAAGCTTTTCAATAACTTCGACTCTTTTGTCTTCTTCAAGACGAAAAATATCATTTTGAGGAACTAGGCTGGGAACCCTAAGCTTTGTTTCTTTCTTCTTCATTTTTGTCTTTTCTTTTGTTTTTCTTCTTTTTTTCCTCTTTCTTTTTAAAAAATTATATTTTATTTTTCTTTTTTCTTTCTCTTCTTTTTTTTCTTAAACCACTATGAATGAGAAATAAAATAAAATAAAATAAAGAAAGAATAATGGAAAAAAAATAAAGAAAGAAATATTATAATAATAACAATAATAATAATGAAAAAGTTATCGAGTGAAGACAAATCAAATCTTTGCACTTATCATTTTAGTTACACTATTATATATTATTATAAATGTTTATATTATGCGTGGACAAAATTAAAATATGATAACTACTCTTTTTTACTTATGTTTTTGTAAATTTCAGGACCAAGATCAATGATAAAAATATAAAAAACAAAGAAGAAAAACACAATTCTTATATATATATACACACACAAATATTCTCCTTATAACCTTTTTTAAAAGTTAGAACTATTTTATGTTACATATCTATATTACATATTTTAAAAAATAAATTAATTTTGGCTTAGGACAAATTGACTTGAAATTTGCACACATGGTGTCGAAGCTAACATGTTTGGATAAACAGAGAGCTTGGTTTTTCTTTATTCATGTTTGGATCAAGTTCAGGTTTTTAAAAAGCCACCATGAGCATGACGTGTTGTCATTCTTATTTAAGATCTCGCCCATGTTGCTTTAATTTTTTCTTTTAATTTTCTACATTTCTACATTTCTTTATACTTAACCATATTGCCCATATAAGGGCACATTTTTTAATTGTAATATGTATGTGTCTATCACTTGTTAAACACATGCCTACCACTCTAGGTTTATGTTTAATGCATATAAAAATGAAATTTTCCTCTAATTTCATCTATTACTTAGTCTAACTCTTTACCTCAATATTTTTTTAGAATACATATACCTTGAAGGAGTAGGAATACCAATATATTAAGTTTCAGGACAAGTTTTCTTAAACTTAGACTTGACCCGATTCTCATAATATATTATGATAATTTTTTAGTAATATATCTTTGATTCAAACTTATAGTTATTAGGAAATAAAGGAATTTCATTTTATGATGTTGCGAACTTATATATTGAGTTATATTAAATCAAATTGAAATATTATTATAAGAATTGAAAATTAAAAATATCATACATATTTAGCAATATATTACTTGACATGTTGGTTTGTATTCATTTATTTTAGCGGTAAGGGTATCTTAGAGTTAGTTTTTGCATACTCATGAAGCATTCAATAAGAGTTGAATCTAAATAGTTAAAATAAGAAATATATCTTACTATAAGTCGTATTACTACTTTTCTAATATGTATTTTAACATCTATGTTAGGCCTTTTTTTCATGTAAGATTGATTTAATGGCTTTCCTTCTTAACAAAAGGGTTGATGCTAGCTGGATATCACAAATTTGACTGTAAAATCTTTTTTATCAAGCATATTGGCTAGCCGCGTAAATAGTTGTCAAGTACAATAACAAGCAACAAATTAGTTGTGTACACTAGAACAAGCTGACCAATTATTAGGATTCAATATCTTTCAGGTTTTTTTTTTCAATTTTTAGTAGCACATTAAAGCACCCCACCAATCCGATTACTTACCTTAATCCAAGATATATTTCATGTTCACTTTTAAGAAAATAATATATTTGTTTGGGAAGTCATTTATATAATACAATAAATATAAGTAAATAAGATAATTTTTTTAATATTTAAATATACTTCTTGAGGTGCCTGCATTTATAAGTCACAATCTTTATCTAATCTACAGTCTTGCATTTCTTTATATAAAGAGCAATATAGTTTGAGTAAAAGACAACAACAACACCATAGCCAGAAAAAAAAATTGTGATGTTGTTTGTCTATATCACTGACGATTCGGCTAGAAAAATCACCTTCAAGAAGAAGAAGGGTTTGATAAAGGTTAGTGAACTAAACAACTTTTGTGATGTTAAGCTTGTGTTATAATTTACAGTCTGTATGAGTCATAACTTAAGGTTTAGCTTTCACTTTTAAGAGCCCAAAAAGTACTGGCTTATTTTAAGAGGATAATTTAGATTGAGCGAATAAAGAAAAAGATGACACAAGAAGGCTTCATTTGTGAAAGGATCACTAAATCCACATAGCAGGTAAAAAAATATTATAAAATAATAATGAGAAAGAAATTAAATAGGTCATGTTCGAAAGATCCAAACCCACAATTCTTAAGAAAATAAATGAATTTCATTTTATGATATTGTAAACTTATATATTGAGTTATATTCAATCCAATTGAAATATTACTATCTTGTAACTTATAGCACAAGCTTTGACATCACAAAGAATGTTTAGCTCACTATGTCGAGTTTTAATTTACTATGTGAGATTATATTTGTAAATTATTATGTATAAAAAGTTATTAAATTAATATGATCTGGTTAAAAGTGATTTGATATGGTTAGAGGTATATTGGGCTTTAATGCATCATATTAAAATGTGGACTTCTTTTTATGTGTAGAGACTATATCTGTAATTTTTTAATATTTTAATGAGTCGAATTAGAAATAAAGAAAGTTGATAGGTAGGTTTGCCTATAAACATGCGGTTATGGTTCTCAAATTATACGTAAGATTTTTTTATTCTGACATCACGTCACCAAAAATAGAGAGAGTGAGAGAACTCTAAAGGATTGCGTGCTAATTTAGAAGATCTACTATAGAACGTACAGTTTTCTTCTGCTATGGATTCAGGTATGCTTCCGTTTCAGATTTAAATCTTTTCAATTTAATATGAGCATGATGGTTGTTTTAGATTTAGATCCATATATGGTTTTATGAATTCCTTACACACTAATCTTTTTTATCAAACCCTTTTTCCTCTTCTTGAATGTGGCTTTTCTAGTAGAATATTTAGTGATACAGGCAAACTTCACTTTTTTTTTCGCCATGGTGTTGTTGTTATCTTACTTAAATAATATTGGTCTTTATACAGAGAAATGCGAGACTGTAGATAAGTATAAAGATTGTGTAAAGCTCTGAAACTTAAATGAAAATAAAGTCATAAATTAAATGCGAAAGCGAAATGATAGAGTTAGAGTTTACATTTCTTACACAATAATTTAGAATGCCCAATAGGGCTACGAGAATGTCCATTCTAAAAGAACAAACGGAAAGGAAAGAAATAAACGAAAAATAGATAACTGAGCAATCCTAGGACGACCTTCATTAACTTTTGAAGGGAATCCAGGTGGTGAACTATTCACAACCCTCTTGTTGATCGGGATCCGGATCTTGATCCTCTTAATTTGAAATAGTTAATGAAGTGGTGAACTATACTAATCACAGATACGAAAACCTGAAGATTTATAAAAATCAGAAAAACAACCAATAAAGCTCTTAATTTATGTAAATTTATTTACTATAAAAAAGTCATTTATTCTATATTTACGTAACAAATTTTTTTTTCCAAAAAATAACTTATGAAAACCATATCTATACACTTTTTATTATCACATATAAGATAACAAGAAATGATCACTTTTTATTTTTACATACTTACCGGTATCCCTGGGGATCCGTAGAGATGTCCTCCTACTTGTGAATCTAATATCTAATTTAATAGTTAACCAGCCGTCCCCATACTGTGTCCGGTAATGGGCGCCAAATATTCCACCACTTGGATACTCTATCCGGTATAAAGGTGAACCATATCTCCTAAACCTTACTTGTAAGGGACTTCCTAGCCTTGTCCGACTGAGGTAATGTTCACAGTAGGTTTCCTATATATCGGGCCCGTCCGCCCTTTTCCGGGTACCCAGTAAGTCTTTCCCATACAAATTTTCATCAGCATAATAATTAACTATGCAATAATCATATCTCATTTTATACTCACAGTTTATTTAAATAACAATATAGTTCAACACAACCAAATAACTAATTACTGGAATACTGACAAACAATACAGGGGAAACAAATAACCAAATAACCAAAAAGACCCTAAAAACCATCAATTCAGTTACGCACAGTATAATAGTAAACAAATATAGGCAAAACAGAAAAATAAATAGGAAATTAAAATGACCGTGAACTAACCAGTTTCGCCTCCACTAGTGACTTATAATTATTTTTAAAGTTCTCTAATTTTTTTATAAGAACACAATTATTGATTATTAAGCTTCAATTTATCGTAATGGAGAAAAAGGTGGGGGATCCTTACTTGGATCGGTATTTTAGGATGTCACACTGTCCACTACGCTTCCTAACGGGTACCGAGTTTTCTTGAATTATCCCTGCAGAATCCAAAACACTTGTTACATACATAAAAATATCATAGAAATCCAAAATCAGTGTCTAAACTCATTATGACCAATTTTGGAGTTCTGGTACGACGGTGATTCTCCTCGGCCTAGCCGATTTTTGAGTGGTTTTGGCTGTATGCGTATAGAAAAATATGTTAGGGTCCTCGGTTGGCAAGAAAACCACAAAAAATTGAACTCACCGGCATGAGGGACGTCCGGGTGTGGTAACTCCGTCGGTTCTCCTTCGCGGCTGAGATTCTTTCTTTGGCCAACTTGCATAGAAAAGGACGGTGAACATAATGATCGAAAAATCTTGTGAAATGGGAATCAGGAAGGGGCTAATTGGAGGGGTTTTGAAACTTTGGCCGCGACGGCTCCGTCGAGCTTTACCCACGGTTTTTGGCTCATCTGTCATCCCTTTTGCTCCAATTTGGCTATGGGGGTACTCGAAATCAAATTCTGAGCGAGTAGGAGAAGTTTTTAACTCTTTTGGTGGTCGGTGGTGGCTCCGCTGCTGCGGCAGTTGGCCTCCTTCTCTAGTGTCTGGTTTTTCTTCTCTGGCAAAGGTTGGCAGTTAGGGTTTGGGTTTCCGTATGATGTAAGGTATTTATACCCATCCCACTTTGATCTGGGCCGTCCATCGCGATTGTTCTTGTCCATCCAATCCCACTTAAGGAGGAAATGAATCTGAACCATTCATCGCAATTTGATCTCGACCGTCTGATCGCGTTTAAAAGGAGAACAAATTTGGGTCGTTCATGTGTGTGGGATTGATCCTGGGCCATTCGATCACGGGGCACACAGATCGCCTGCGTGGTATCTCGTGTGGTATCGACATCAGTGTGCCTTTCCACGCGGCGTGTTTCGGTTAATCGGAGTTGCTGATCAGGCAGTCTTACGTGGTACAATTTTTTCTATTTGCACTATGAGCCCCAGTTTCTAATTTTTCTTTTGAAAACACTATCCGAACCCAACTTTTCACCCAATTTTTCCAAAATTATTTTTGATTTCATTCATAACCTATTTCTTTTTCCATAAATTCAACAAAAATTAAAATGAATTAACTTAAAAATAAATTTTTTATATATTTTAGGAATGTTAAAATCGATCTTGGGCCAAATTCTATGTTCGGGTATTATAACGCTCCCCCTTAAAAGAAATTTGGCCCCTCAAATTTTTCTCCCTCTCACTTAATTAAATAGTTGGGGATATTGGGCTCTGAAGTATGATTTTGGCTCCCATGTGGCCTCTCTCTGTGTGTGATTCTACCAAAGGAACTTGACGAAGGAAATTTTTCTATTGCGGAGTACTCTGCTCTTTCGGTATACAATGTCCACTAGTACTTTCTCATAAGGCAGATCCTCCTATAGTGAAATGAGCTCGTGGGCCAAGATGTGTAAGGGGCCCGAGTTGTACTTTCGTAGAATGGACACATAAAATACATTATGGATTCTAGATAGCTCTGGAAGTAGTGTCAGTCTATAGGCAGCGATACCAATTTTGTCTAAGATCTCAAATGGCCCAATGAACCGGGAATTTAGTTTTTTCCTCTTGCCAAACCTACTGATTCCCTTAAAAAAGGGTGATCTTGAGGAATACTCGATCATATTTCTCAAATTCTAAATCCCTCTTTTGGATATCCGTATAACTCTTCTGTCTACTCTGAGCCATCTAGATGTTCCTCCTGATCTTAACTATTTGGGCTATTGTCTCCTCTACAAGATCTGGGTCGAACAAATTTCTATCATCCACCTCTTCCCAAAAGATCGGTGATCTACGTGAGCAGGCATACAAAGCCTCGTATAGAGCCATGTTGATACTTGCCTAGTAGCTGTTATTGTAGGCGAACTCTATTAAGGGTAAATGATAATCCCAATGGCCCCCAAAATCAAGAACACATGCTCAGAGCATGTCCTCTAATATGCAAATCATCCTTTCTGATTGTCCATCGATTTGAGGGTGGAATGTGGTACTAAGAGATAGTTTTGTTCCCATGGCTTGCTGAAAACTAAACCAAAATCGAAAAGTGAACTTGGGGTCCCTGTCGAATATTATTGTTATTGGCACTCTGTGTAACCTGATTATCTTCTGGATATACATTCTTGCTAACTTGTCCAATGAGTTGATCATCTTGATGGCCAAGAAGTGAGAAGACTTAGTGAGCCAATCAACAATTGCCCAAGTTGCATCTTGTCCCGAGCGTGCCCTAGGCAATCCTGTCACAAAATCCATTGTGACACTTCCACTCTATAATCGGTAATGGCTGAAGTAACCCGTTTATGCGTTGATGCTCTGTCTTAACCTGTTGACACACTAGACACTTGGAAACAAAGTCGGCTTCTTCACTTTTCATCATGTTCTATCAAAACTGGGGTCGAATACTTTGATATATTTTAGTGTTTCCAGGATGCATGATAAATTTTGAGTTATGAGCCTTTGTCATGATGTCCATTTTTAGCTCACTATCACTTAGAACACACACCATGTCCTAAAATTTGAGTAAACCCATCGATAAAGACTCAAAATTATGAATTTACTCTCTATTTTGTATCATTCTTGAGAGCTACTAGGGTGAAATCGACAGATTGTGCTTCTTTTATTCTCTGGATTAACTCAGGTTAAACAGTCAGGTGGACCAAACATGTAATTCTCTTCAAGTTCTGAAGTCGTATCTGTTGTGCGGCCCCTATTACCCTATATTTTGAAACTAATAGGTGAGCTAACATACCTGCATTTTTTCTGTTGAGTGCGTCGGCTACCACATTGCCATTGTTTGGACGATACAAAATGTTGCAATCTTAGTTCTTGAGGAGTTCTATCCAACATCTCTTATGGATGTTGAGATCCTTCTGAGTGAATATATGTTTCAAGCTCTTATTGTCGTTATAGATATGAAAAGTCTCTCCATACAAGTAGTGGCGCCAAGTCTTCAAGGTGTGGATAATAGTGACAAGTTCTAAGTCATCGGTGGGGTATTTTCTCTCATGACTCTTCAACTGCTGGGACCCATAGGCTATGACCTTCCTATGCTGCATCAGAACAGAACCCAACCCTTGGCATGAGGCATCACTATAAACTATATATCCAACTATCCCACTCAGAATGCCAACACAGGTGCAGTAGTCAACCACTTCTTTAGTTCTGAAAGGCTCCTTTCGCAATTCTCGTTCCACTCAAACTTGATATTTTTCTTTGTGAGTCGGGTCAAAGGAGCAGTTAGGCTAGAAAATCATTTTACAAACCTGTGGTAATAACCTGTCATTCATAGAAAGTTATGAATCCCTTTGATCGAGGTCAATTTATCCAAATCAAGCACTGTCTTAGCTTTTTTGGGGTTCACTGACACTCCATCCCTTGATATGATGTGCCATAGGAAGTTAGTCTACTCGAACTAGAACACACACTTACTCAACTTTATATACAACCTTTTTCCTCTGAAAACCTGAAAGACCTGGGTTAGATGGTAAGCGTGTTTTTCTCTGCTTTTTGAATAAAACAGGATCTTATTGATAAATACAATAACAAATTGATCCAAGAATGTCTAAAAATCCTATTCGTCAAATTCGTAAAGATGGTTGGTGCACTAGTTAGTTCAAATGGCCTGATCAGGAACTCATAGTGTCCGTACCTGGTTCGGAAAATTGTCTTGAAAATGTCCCATGCCTTGATCTTTACCTGATGGTAACCTGAACGCATGTATATTTTAGAGAAGACTTGGGCACCCTGCAGTTGATCAAAAAGGTCATCGATCTTGGGAAAGTGGTACTTGTTCTTGATCATGACCCTATTCAATCCCCTATAGTCAATATATAATCTTAATGTCTCATCCCCTTTCTTTGCAAATATGACTCCAGCATCCGAAGGGGACACACTATGTCGAATGAAGCCATTATCTTATAATTTATTGATATGTTTTCTCAGCTCTTCCATCGCAACACAGCTCATGTAGTAAGGAGAAACCGAGATAGGTTGAGTGCCTACCTGAAGATTTATGGTGAATTCAACTTCTCTGTCTACTGGTAGTCTGAGGCCAAACCTCAGGCTGAGAGCTATAGTCACTATAGATCATAGAACAAGTTTCAATGTCGCACAAAGTGCTAAGTTCACTGACCTTCTTTATTAAACCCTTACTCCTTTTCTTATATGACGCTTTCTTTGCTTCATCATTAATAATGTAAGCGATTTTCATACTCATCCTTACCATGATTAGAAAATTAAATAAACAACTAAATAAGAAATTGAAAGGAAAATAGAATTTGCTGTGTCATTATTTGAAAGAAGCAAACCTATATATACTTGTAAGATTGGATATGAAGATAATTTAAAATATATCTTCAGATATAATTATTTTTAAGATTTTTCTAAGAACACTAATTTGTGTAATAATACTAGACGATAAAAAAAGGTCCCACATAACGAGGGATCAACTTCTCTCTCTTTCTAAACCACATGTTGCCTTTGTAGGGGTAGACTTTAAGGAAAACTTGATCTCCCATGACAAACTCTAAGGGTCGCCTATGATCATCAGCATAGCTCTTTTAGTGGCTTTGGGCAGTTGCCAAATTTTTGCAGATGATTGCGACCTTCTCTATGGTCTCCTAAATGAAGTTTGACATTAGGCAAACCCAAGAAAAAAATTTGTATTCAAGAGATTCTAGTAGTCCGAGACTTTTTAGATGTGTTTTTGAATGAACTACCTGGATTGCTAGTGGACTGAGAAATCAAATTCACCATAGACCTTCAGCTAGGTACCTAGCTTCTTTCGGTTGCTCCTTACTGCATGAACAGTGTTGAGATGGAGGAATTGAGGAAACAAATCACTGAATTGTAGGACAGTGGATTCATCCGACATAGTGTGTTCCCCTAGGGTGCCAGAGTCACATTTGTAAGAAAGAAAGATAGGACGTTGAGGTTATGTATTGATTACAGAGGTCTGAACAGGGTCACAATTAAGAACAAGTATCCCCTCCCCAGGATTGATGACCTCTTTGATCAGTTGTAGGGTGCCCAGGTATTCTCCAAAATAGACCTGCATTCAGGTTACCATCAGGTAAAAATCAGGACTAAAGACATCCCTAAAACAACTTTTCAAATTAGGTACGGACACTATGAGTTCCTGGTCATGCCATTTGGACTAACCAACTCTCCAACAATCTTTATGGACTTGATGAACAGGGTCTTTAGACAATTTCTGGATCAGTTTATTATTGTGTTTATCGATGACATCTTGGTTTATTCAAAAAACAGAGAGGAACAGGCTCACCATCTAACTCAAGTTTTATAAGTTCTTAGAGAAAAGAAACTGTATGCAAAGTTGAAAAAGTGTAGATTTTGGCTTGAGTAGACTACCTTCCTAGGACACATCATATCAAAAGATAGAGTGTCAGTGAACTCCAAAAAAGTTGAAGCAGCGCTCGGCTGGAAAATATTGACATCAGTTAAGGAGATCCGTAGCTTTTTGGGAACGACGGGTTATTACTGCAAGTTTATGGAAGAGTTTTCTAGTCTAGTTGCTCCTCTGACTCCGCTCACAAAGAAAAATGTCAAGTTTGAGTGGAACGAGAACTGTGAAAGAAGTTTTTTAGAACTAAAAAAACGACTGACTACTGTACCTATGTTGGCCTTGCTGAGTGGGTCGGGTGGATAATAGGTTATAATGATGCCTCCTACTTGGGGTTGGGTTGTGTTTCGATGCAGCATGGGAAGGTAATAGTCTATGGGTCCAGACAGTTAAAGAGTCATGAGAAAAACTATCCCACCCTTGACTTAGAGCTTGTCGTAATCATCTACGCCTTGAAGACTTAACGTCATTATTTGTATGGAGAGACATTTCAGATCAATACCAATCACAAGAGTTTGAAACACATATTCACTCAGAAGGATCTCAACATGCATCAGAGAAGGTGGATAGAACCCCTCAAGAACTATAATTGTGACATCTTGTATCACCCGGGTAAGGGCAACATGGTAGCTGACGCACGTAGTAGGAAAAGTGCAGGTACATTAGCCCATTTGATGGTTTCAGAATGCAAGCAGATAGGGACTGCACAACAGGTACGACTTCAAGACCTAAAGAGAGTCACATGTTTGGGCCACCTGACTGTTCAACCTGAGTTAATTCAGGAGTTGAATATAAATATTTAAGATATGAAATATATCTTACTACGTGTTGTAGTACTTCTTTTCTAATATGCATTTTAACATCTATGTTAGACTTTTTTTTTCATGTAGGATTGATTTAATGGTTTCTTTTCTTAACAAAAGGGTTAATGCCAACTGGGTATGATAAAATTGACCATAAAATCTTCTTTATCAAGCATACTAGCTACTCGTGTACATAGCTTTCAAGTACTATAACAAGCAAGAAATGAGTTGTGTACACTAAAACATGTCGATCAATTGTTAGGTTTTAATATCATTCAGGCTCATTTTTTGTTTCAATTTTTAGTAGTACATTAAAGCACCCCAACAACTCCGATTATTTACCATAATCCAAGATATATTTCATGTTCACTTTTAAGAAAATAATATTTTTATTTGGGAAGCAATTTATATAATGCAATAAATCTAAGTAAATAAGACAAGTTTTTTAATATTTAGATTTACTTATCGGAGTGCCTGCATCTATAAGTCACAATCTTTATACTAATCTACAGTCTTGCATTTCTCTATATAAAGAGTAATATTGTTTGAGTAAAAGACAACAACAACACTATGGCTAGGAAAAAAAAAAGTGAAGCTTATCTGTATCACTGACGATTCTACTAGAGAAACTGCCTTCAAGAACAGAAAAAAGGTTTTGATAAAGGTTAGTGAACTAAACAATTTTTGTGATGTTAAGCTTGTATTATAATTTACAGCCCATATGAGTCGCAACCTAAGGTTTAGCCTTCGTCTTTATGAGCCCAAAAAGTACTAACTTATTTTAAGAGTACACTTGAAATTGAGTGAATAAAGACAAAGATGACACGAGAAGGCTTCATTCGTGAAAGGATCACTAAATCCACATAGTAGCTAAAAAAATATTATAAAAATAATAATGAGAAAGAAATTAAATTGGTCATGTTCGAAAGATCCAAACCTACAATTCTTAAGAAAATAGATGAATTTTATTTTATAATATTGTGAACTTATATATTGAGTTATATTCAATCAAATTGAAATATCACTATATTGTAAATTATTGCATAAGCTTTAACATCACAAAGAATGCTTAGCTCAGTTTATTAAGTTTTAATTTATCATGTGGACTTATATGTGTAAATTATTGTGCATAAAAGGTTATCAAATTAATTAGATCCGGTTAAAAGTTATTTGATATGGTTATGAGTATATTGGGCTTTAATGCATCAAATTAAAATGTGACCTTTTTCATGTGTAGAGACTATATATGTAATTTCTAATGTTGTGATTGTCAAATTAGAAATAAAAAAGGTTGACAGGCAAGTTTGCCTATAAATATACGGTTATGGTTCTAAAATTACATGTAGGATTTTTTTATTAAGACATCACATTATTAGAAATAAAGAAAGTGAGAGAACTTCAAATGAATACGTGCTAATTTAGAAGATTTACCACATGACTTACAGATTTCTTCTACTATGGATTCAGGTACACTTCTGTTTCATATCTAAATCTCTTTGATTTGATGTGAGCATGGTGGTTGTTTTAGATTTAGATCCATATATGGTTTTATGAATTCCTTACACACTAATCATTTTTATTAGACCCTTCTTTCTCTTCTTGAATGTGGCTTTTCTAGTAGAATATTTAGTGATATAGGCAACCTTCACTTTGTTTTTTCTGGCCATGGTATTATAGTTGTCTTACTCAAACAATATTGGTCTTTATATAGAGAAATGCAAGACTGTGGATTACTATAAAGATTGTGACTTATTGATGTAGGTACCCCCAAAGTAGACCCAAATATTAAAAAACTTATCTTATTTATTTAGATTTATTATATTATGTAAATGGCTTCGCAAATAAATAAATTATTTTCTTAAAAGTGAAGATGAAATAAATCTTGGAGTAAGGTAAGTAATCAAAGTTGGTGGGTGCTTTACTATATTACTAAAAAAAAATGAGTCTGTAAGATATTAAATCCTAATTATTAGTCTGCGTGAAAGTTCTAGTGTACACAGCTCATTTGTTGCTTGTTATGGCACTTGACAGCTATTTGCGTGGCTAACTAATATGCTTGATAAAAAAGATTTCGCTGTCAACTTTCTCATACCCAACTTTCATTTAACATTTTTGTTAAGAAAAGAAGCCAATAAATTAATCCTACATGGAAAAATAACGTCTTAGGTAGATGTTAAAAGACATATTTGATAAGTCTTAGTACAACTCACAGTGAAATGTATTTTCTATCTTAACTCTTTAGGTTCAATTCTTGTTGAAGGCTATATAAGTATGTAACAACTAACTCTAAGATAACTTTACCACTAAAATAAAGGAATAAGTGCGCTAGTATTATTTGGTATTCATGTATTAATTGTTATAGTTGACACTAAGTTAATTGTTTCCAATATTTAAAATACATAATTTTTCTAGTATAATTAAATAAATATATAAATTAAAAAATATATATTTCAGTTTTTTTTTTGTTCTTTAAGTCATTTTGATGTGCATTTCTCTTTTTTTTTTCCTTCAAACTTTTCTTAAAGTGCACATAAAATTTTGATAATTACCCTTTGATTCGCCAAAATAATTGGTTTTGTATTTTTCTTCTACAGAAATTAGTATCTTCATTTTTTTTCTATTAGTAAGATGACTCTTGATAATTATTAAATGTGTTATATAACTCATCTTTTAAGAATTAAGATAAATATATTGAGAGTAAAGTACTTAATAGAAGTTTTTACATTAATTTTTTAAAATAATAGCTTTCCTTTTTTTTGTTTTTTTTGTGTGTTTAATTAGATAGTAAGCATTACAATTCAATTAGTTTTATTTTTATGACTTCATAACTTGATTCTACAATCAATTGTTATATATATTAACTATATATAATTGAGCTTTTATTTTTTCCTCATGCTATGAAAACTAACATTTTTTATAAAATGCATTAAGTAACATAAAAAGAATTTTTTGAATAGAAAAATCCTATACCCAAAATCCTAAACCCTAAAAATCATAAACCTTGAACCCTAAACGGTAAACTCTAATCCCTAATCGATAACCGTTAAACTCTAAACCATAAGCACGAAACACTAAAATCTAAACCGTAAAACTTAAACTCTAAACCATAAATCCTAAATCTAAATCCTAAGCCTTAACCCCTAAAAATTCTAAACCCTAAAAATCTTGAAAATCCTAAGCCATAATCCTTAAACCCTAAAAGCCCTTAATTCTAATCCCTAAAAAATTACAGGGAATAGAACATTATTTCAGCTTAAAAAATATTACGATATATTAATTTTAACCTATAGTACACTTATCATCCTATATTTTAAAGTATACACTTACTTGAAAATAATAACTATCAAATAACTAAATTACTATATTACTATATATAAATGCAAACAACAACTCTTTCTTGATCTTTTGAATATGATAAAAGATATGAAAAATCATTCATTTTTTGAAAATCATTAAAAATAAATCACACAAAACTATAATATTAGAAACAGTAAAATTAATTTTTTGAAAATAAATATTGATTCAACAGTAAATAATACTTCAAAATTAATTAAAAGTGGGTATACAATGGAAAGGAAAAAATCCCCCCTTATTTTTATATTAATGAGGGGTATAAATTTTTTAAGACATTAGTTAATCTTAGAAACAGTAAAATATATTTTTAAAAAATAAATATTGATTTAGCAATAAATAATATTTCAAAATTCACTAAGTATATATATAATGGAAAGGAAAAATCCCTACTTATTTTTATATTAATGATGGGTATAAATTTTCGAAGACATTATTTAATATGTGAGAAGTATGTTGTAGGCATTATACTAAAATTATAACATATATTTTCTTTTATTAAAGTAATTTATTTTCTCTAATAAGATAAATTGATAAATATATAATAAGTAATTACATGGGGGTAATTACTTATCTAACCTTGCTGCCATTCGTAAGTTCACCCTCATGATGCATATTGATTAATTATGATTTATCTCCTTGATGCATTAATTATTACGGGATGTGTCAAAATGAACAAAATGGGAAAGAGGATTTGAATACATCTAAAAGAAAAATATAAATGGGTGACAACAAAATTGTCTCATTCTTCTTGCAAAAATTCTCCCATTCAATAATCTTTGCCATAGCTTGTAAAGGAATTATTCTCAGGGGTTCCAAAAGGAGTCTCCTTCATTGCTCTTAATTATTATTATTATTTATTGTATTAAATCATCTACTATTAATTTATCTATATTCACCCTAAATTATGTTTTTCTCTCTTGGGTTTTCTTATAAAGCGTAGCTTTTTTTCATTTCCACTCTCTTTTCAGTTTTCTAAATAGTCTTCTTTGAATCCTTTTCATTAGCTCTCGGATCACCTCCTTTTATCATTGAAGGAGATCGAGTCTATCCCTGTTACTCTCTTGGATTCCAATGTTTTTCAAAGATTTTCATTAACTTTGCATCTTTTGCCTTCCTTAAGCCAAATGCTGTCAATGAAGAACAACCAAAAAGGAAGAAAAGCTAATACATCTTTTAGCTTCAGCTTTCATGACTTCTATTCTTGACTTTGGTCTCCTTCTGTGTCGATCTCTCCCTGTCTTCTCTCTTCTCTCCTTCAGCGTCGGTCTCCTTCAGCATCTGTTTTGTGTTAATCTTATCATAACCTTTTTTGTGTTGTAGAGTGACAAAGAAGAAATGGGGAAGCTTGTTGTCGAAGCTGGGAAGTCTTTATTAAACTCCTCAAAACAGTGTTGTTTTCAGGAGCCAGGCTGGGAACTCTTATTTAATCTCTTCAAGACGACATCGTTTTGGGGAGTTAGGCCAAAAGCCAAGTATATAGGCTTGGGTTGAAGTGGAAACATCTTAGTCTATTTTTAATGCTTCTGTTATGGATATAACACCCAACCCTTTCTTTTTTTTCTTTTTATTAATTATTATTATTTTTATATGAATATAATTATTATTTATATGATTTTAATTTGATTTAATGAAAATAATAATAATAATAATAAAAAGGGGTAAAAATTAATTAGGAATTTAATTGAAAATAATTTTGGAGAAAAGATGTGAAAATTTGGGTTTTAGGAGTATTTTTGAAATAAAAATCAGAAATCGGGGGGTCAAAATACAATTTAGAAAAATTACGCCACGTCAGCAGCTCCGACCAACCAGGACGCGCCATGTGGCAAAGACGCTGACGCGGGAGGCCACGCTGGGGGAGCCACGTGGGAGATCCGCGTGCGCGCGATTGAATGACTGAGATCTGTTCCCACGCGCACGGACGGCCCGATCAAAAATACGCACGAACGGCCCAGATTGCATCGCACACAGACAGTCCAAATTGAATCGCGCATGGACAGCCTAGATTGAATCGCGATAAATGGTCCAGATTCATTCCCTATTTAATCGTGATCGGATAGTACATATTAAAAACGACGGACGGCCCAGATCAAAAGCATATAGATATAAATAACCCCATCCGCACCCAAACCCTAACCCTAACCGCCAGAGCCCCTCGCCGGAGAAGATAGCCCAACCGCCGAGGAGCCGATCGCCACCACCCGTTGCCGTACCAAAAAAATTTTCGACTGCCAAACGAGGTAAAAATTTCTCCTCTTGCACGAAATTTAATTTTAAATGCACTCATGGCCAAATCGGAGTGAAAGAAATCGGCCAGAAAACGCCGTCAAAGCTCGGCGGCGTTGCTGCGGGGTGTTTCAAAAAATGCCTCCTATGAGGCCCTTCCTGATTCCCGTTCGATGTGATTTTTCCATCGTTGTAACCACCATTTCCTTCTCTACAGGTTGACTGAAGCAAAACACCTAACCGCAATGTGAGCCAGAGGAGCCACCACACTAGAGAGCCCCACCGAGAGCCCTAAGTATGTTTTATTGCAAGAACCGGTGCAAGTTCAACTGAATTTGGCCGAAAACTGCTGAAAACAGCCAACTCGAGGTAGATCATTGCTGTAGCGGTGACGCCGTGGTCGGAGCACGGCGGAGCCGCCGTGCCAGAATTTTAAAATTGGCCGAGTGGGCTCTGGGTCTAATTTTTGGTTTTATTTGGGACACTTGTAGGTACCGTAAACGTGTTACAGTTCCCGAAAAAAAAATTCAGGGGACCTAGGGATCGCCCGTAGGCATAGTAACCATCTAGTTTTCGGCGTCGAATCAAGTAAGAATCCTTCACCCTATTTCCTATTATAGATGTGAAGTTTGAATAAATAATAACACGGTCTTTGTACAAGTTAGATAAATATGCATAATTAATTACATATTGCTAATGGAGCCCGAAATCGGACATTGTTTTCTGTTGATTCCTATTGATTTATTTTACAGTTTAAATGCATGATGGTATCTGATTTTTCCATTCTATGGTTTTAAATGCATATATTACTGTATTACTTAACCACTGTGTGATTTTAGAATTTAAGATATGATTGTATTACCGGGTACATGTTCATTGTTTATGTGATTGTGTTTAATTTGGTAACGGAGATTAAGGATAAACAGGAAAGGGATGTAATCTAATAAACGGATAAGATGACAGCCTCACTAGATATCCTAAGAGATGGTGGACGGACCGGATTCATTGAAAACTCTACCGTGAACGTTGTCTCATACCAGACGGGGTATGGAGACTAGGTCATTTGGCGCCCATACTGGATGGAGGGTATGGGGACGACCTGCTTCACCCTCATACCGGACGGGGTATTGAGATTTAATGTCTTGGCACTCATACCGGACAGGGTGTGGGGACGACCTTGGAATTAAAATTGTTAATGGAAAGGGTTCACGTGTAGCGGGCAATTGTTGTTTGATGATTTGAATATAAAAGTATAATATGTGTTATGTTGCAGATTATATATGAAATCATGATATTTATAATGTTATTATTTTCATAGGTTGTTTTTATAAATCTCACTGTGGTAAGTGGACGGTAAATAGTTTTATTAGTGATAAACGAATTTATTTAAAATTTGTGCTCCATTGATTGTTTTTGGTTTCCTACCAACCTTTACTTCTGTGACGGCGATATATTGTGATGTCCTTACTGGCCTAATGTAGCTCATCCCTTATTTAACCATTTCAGATCAGGAGGACTCGGCCCCCGAGCTCGATCCGCAAGGAGGCTATGAGTAGACTCTAGATACTTTCTAGTTTCCTTTATTTTTTTCATTTTTCATATTTCTTTTAGAAAATTTATTCTGTGATGTTTGTTAGTACTTTTGAGTTATCATGCAAGGGATGTTAACCTTAACCTTTATTTCACTTCCGCACTCAAATTATTATATGCATTTCTTTTTAAATTTTCGGGGTCGTTACAATGGATTAGATTGAAAGTTTAATCTTTACGAGTTGGGCCTTCTAATAAAAAATTGGGCTTGAACATAATAATAAAAAATCGGGCATGGACACAATAATAAAAAACCAGGCTTGGGCATAATAATAGAACATCCAAGCCCGAAACCCTCTCTTTTGTTTCTTGAACCACCATGAATGAGAAATAAAATAAAACAAAATAAAGAATGAATAATAAAAAAGTAAATTTTTAAAAAATAAATATTATAATAATAACAATAATAAAAAAATACATGAACCAACTTGCATCGATTTTTTTAGAAAAACTAAAACGGGCTTGATAGGTTGGTTTGTGTTCATTGAGTGGGGACAAGCTTCACCATCCTCATCAATGCATGATACATTATCAATATTTATCAATTCAACTCTAATATCTATATTCGATGTCTCATATAGGACATAACCCTTACTTTTTTATTTTTAGTGTTAACAATTAGCTTGATGAGTCATCATCAAATATGTGTTTTTAAAAATTGTGTAAAATTATATTATTATAATATGTTATAATAATTTTTGAACGATATATCATTGATCCAAACCCACAATTCTTGAAAAAGTATAATAATTTTATTTTATGATATTGTGAACTTACATATTGAGGTATATTCAATCAAATTTAAATATTACTATACGAGTTTGAGAATATATCATTAATATTTTACATTATTATAATAGGGGTCTCAGACTAAATCCTTGATATTTTATAAATAAAAACATCAAAGCTGAGGATTGAAGATATGCTAAGATTACATAAAATACATTAAATTATAAAAATATGTGACTAAAATCATGCTTAGAGAAACATTTAGACAACTAAACTATGGTTAAGTGAGGTCCTAAGAGAAAGAGGAATTAGACCAATCTCCATTGTTTTATTTATTAGATACTAAAAACAATATGATCTCTTGTTCTCCAGTAGTGAGCACTAAATGTTATTCTTGTTCGTATGGATTTCAGTTCATCTAGTCCATAGAGAGGGGTTGGTGTTGTAGCTATTGTTGCTTTACCATAGAAAATCAATATTGATTAGAGTAGATGTCTCTCCAAAACCTTCATAACTGCATTTGGGGTCAGAGTCGCAACTATTATTGGTGTTTATGGTGTTGATAGCAATTAATGTTGAGATGATTCGTTGAGTATATTGATTCTTTTTTGAATTTCCTACAGCTCTTGCTTTACCATCCATCCTAATGATTATTCTTCCTGTGTTAATTCTTTCCCATGAGGCTTTCAAACATCACCTGTTTAATCTCTTTTTGATGATTATTCTTACGTTGTTTTTCTAGTTACTCTGTAGCTTTAGTGATCCTTTCACGAATGAAGCCTTCTTGTGTCATCTTTTTCTTGTTTTGCTTCATCTTAGGCATCCTCTTAAAATCTGCCAAAACTTTTTGAGCTCTTGAAGGTGAAGGTCAAATCTCTGGTTGTGACTCATATTGGCTGTAAATTATAGCACAAGCTTTAACATCACAAAGGGTGCGTAGTTCACTAACCTTTTTTATCAAACCCTTCTTTCTCTTCTTGAATGTGGCTTTTTTGGTAGAATTAGTAGTGATATAACCAAGCTTTATTTTTTTTTCTGCCCATGGTATTGTTGTTGTCTTACTCAGACAATACTAGTCTTTCTATAGAGAAATGCAAGATTATATATTAGTATAAAGATTGTGATTCATTGATGCAGATACCTCGAGAAGTATTTCTAAATATTTTAAAAACTTACCTTATTTACTTAAATTTATTGCATTATATAAATGGCTTTCCAAATAAATATATTATTTTCTCAAAAATAAACAGGAAACATATCTTGGATTAAGGTAAATAAGCAGAATTGGTGAATGCTTTACTGTACCACTAAAGGAAGGAAAAAAATAAGCCCATAAGATATTGAATCCTAAGAGTTGGTCCGCTTGAATATTATGGTGTACATAACTCATTTGTTGCTTGTTTTGGTACTTGACAACTATTTACATGGTTAGGTAATATGTTTGATCGAGAAGATTTTACTGTCATTGATGTAGGTACCCTGAGAAATATATCTAAATATTTTAAAAACTTACCTTATTTACTTAAATTTATTTTATTACATAAACGGATTTCCAAATAAATATATTATTTTCTCAAAAGCAAACAGGAAACATATCTCGAATTAAGGTAAATAAGCAAAATTGGTGAATGCTTTACTGTACTACTGAAGAAAGAAAAAAAAAAGAGCTTGTAAGATATTGAATCCTAACCGTTGGTCCATGTGAATATTCTAGTCTACACAGCTCATTTATTGCTTGCTTTGGTACTTGATAGCTATTTACATGGCTAGGTAATATGTTTCATCGAGAAGATTTTACTGTCAACTTTTTCATATCCAACTTGCATTATCAATTTTGTTAAGGAGAGAAGCCATTAAATCAATCCTACATAGATGCTAAAAGACATTAGATAATTGTTTGTACAACTGACACTGAGATATATTTCCTACTTCAATTATTTTTTTTCAACTCTTGTTAAATGCTTCATATATATGCAGAAACTAACTTTGAGATACTCTTATCGCTCAAATAAATGAATAATTGAACTAATATTATTTGGTATTCTTGTCTCAACTGTATATTTGACACATAGCTAGTTAAATCTAATATTTAAAATATATATTTTTCAGTATAATTAAATAAATAGATAAATTAAAAAATATATTTTCTTTTTTTTTGTTCTATAAATCAATTTGATTTTTTTTTTCTTCAAACTTCTCAAGTGCATATAAAATTTTCTTTAGTTGACCTTGAATCCCTAAAATAATTTGTTTTATGTTTTTTCTTGTGTAGGAATTAGTATCTTCATTTTTTTAATAATATGATGACTCTCGATAATCATTAAATGAGTCATATAACTCATTTTATAAGAGTTAAAAGAAATATATTGGGAATAAAATATTTAATAGAGCTTTCCACATTAACTTTCAAAAATAATAGATTTCTTATTATTTTTTCATTTAACGAAACAATAAGGATTACAATTCCATTAGTTTTATTTTTATTAAATATAAAATATCTTTATAACTCAATTCTATAATCAATTATTATATATATTAACTATATATAATTGAGCTTTTATTTTTCTCTCATCATATTAAAAATAATTATTGTGCAAAGTGTATTAAATAACTAAAAAAAATTATTTGAATAGAAAAATTTATTCGAGTTATATGTATGATAAATTCTTTAACGAATATAACACCAAATAAAACATAAAAGATCATACCAGTCAATGTTATATGTGAGGAAAAAAAATACGCATTCAGCAAGTTATTGAAATATTTAAGTTAAATTATGCTTATAAAAACATGTAGAAAACTAAGTATGATTAATTAAGATCTTAATAAAAAAAAAAAGAAATTTGACCAAAATAGTCCATTGTTTTGGTTATTCTTTGTAAAAGTTATGATGATCTTATAGCTTATGGTCTATGGCCTTTGGGATCCTTGGTACAATTGGGTGTTGGGGGGCACAATCAATGATGAAATTTGGGCATGGGAGGGGATTGTGGATTGGAAAAAGATTTTGAGACTCATTCCTTTTACTATTTTTTGAGTTGTATGGAAATAAAGGAACATAAGAGTCTTTGAGGGAGTGGAAGAAGGTATTAACCAAATTAGAGATAGAAGGTTCCAATCTCTTAACGTATTGAATGTGAACATCCTTTGTTTTTCATTAAAAAATTCAGTAATTTAATTGATATGCTAACTAAATTATAAATTCTTTAGTAAAAGAAATACTTGTAAGTAATACATACATTATACTTTTTATTTAAAAAAGATGGTAATATGCCATCAACCATAGGTAAATATATGGCCAAACATTCTATCATGCATTTTGCTGACCTCTAGACAAATAATAAAAGCCATAAGATAAATCAACCATGTTATGCAAGAATCAAGATAAATTTTACCATGTGACGACTAAGCAAGCAATGATGGTGAATATCTGAAAATCCCAAGTAGAGAAAGACATAATCTAACCTAGATGATAATCCCAATATGGGTTTAAATATCATAAAATTAATCCATGTTTAGGATCTAATAAGCTACATTAATTATGAAAGTCTTTCATTATCTCAATGGATAATGTAAATGAAACTTAGATATTCACATAAAGATACAAAACTAGTTTATATATTACAGAGAAAGTTAATTATCCAAGAATCAAAGTAGAGGGAATGACGAAAATAAAAGTGATTAAGATGTAAAATTTACTGAAACTTTGCAAATAATAGAAAAAATGAAACTCTAGATTTTACCGCAATTAACTGTTGGCATCCACTTCTCGAACTCTTATTTTTTCTTTGTTTTCCTACATACCAAACAGTAACCTACTCATTTTTCTCGCTTTCTTCCCATAAACTTCCTTGAAAATTCTCATCTTTCTCGTTGAATAGTTTAAACTGCTTCATAATTCTTCATCAACTTTTATCTCTTGCTTGCCATTTCACTCTCTCGTGCTCGATTCGATGTCAACATTCATCTCAGCCTTGTACCCAGTCGCTTTCTCTCTCTTGCTCACAGTGAAAATATGGAGAGAGAACCTAGGGCACACTCTAAACGGTGTCATTTCACCTTAATGATACTGAGTCATGGGCTATACTTATTTAGATTTATAGTATAACAGCAAGAGTTCAGTCAGTTAATGAATGGGCTTTAGTTTATTGGTTTTTTATATTTATATTCATATCCAAAATATAATAATATAATATTAATATATATATATATATATACACACACATACATGCATTTATTTAACATGAAAAGAATAATTTATCATACGTGTAGCAAAAGAAACATGTGAACTGAATTTTCTAATAGAAATTCAAATCTGCATCCATAATTAATATAAGATTTTTTCAGATTTTCTACTAAAAGAATAGGCATGCTCATCATAATTGATTTAAGTATCCATTCAAAATAAATTGTGCTACTAATATTGGTAGTATTATTACACAAATTAGTGTTCTTGAAATAATCTTAAAAAGAAATATATTTGAAGAGATATTTTCAATGATCTTCATATCCAATCCCATAAGTATATGTAGGTTTGCTTCTTTCAAGTAATGACACGAAAAATTCCATGTGCCTTTCAATTGCTTATTTAGTTGTTTATTTAATTTTCTAATCATGGTAAGGAAGAGTGTGAAAATCGCTTGCATGATTAATGATAAAGCAAGAAAAGCATCAAATAAGAAAAAGAGTAAGGTTTTAATAAAGAAGGTTAGTGAACTCAGCACTTTGTATGATGTTGAAGCTTGTGTTATCATCTATAGTGAATATAGCTTTCAGCTTGAGGTTTGACCTTCTTCTTCAGAAGCACAAGATGTGATCATAAAGTTCCAGATGACGTTTGAATTGGAGCAAAGAAAGAAGATTGTAAATCAAGAGAGTTATCTCTTAGAAAGGCTGAACAAGATCACTTAAAACTCAATAAGCAAATCACATGCAATCGTAAAGAAGAGTTGACTTAGGTAATGTTTAGAAACCTTTCAAATAGGTGCATAAAAGATCTTGAACTAAAAGATCTAGATGATCTTGGATGAATTATTAATCAAAACATGAATGAAATCGAGTGGAGAAAAAATTAAACTAAAGAGTGTGGATAATAATTCTAAACTTGCACAAGAAACGCTAAAATTTTCAGCAGAAGCAATCAATTCACTACACTCACAGTAAATCTAAGTATTCATTAGAAGAATTAATGTAACCGTTACGAGATACCAACTAGTTTAAGTTATGTATTTGATTTTATCATAAAAATAGTCACGTCCCTCACCCATCAACGATCTTTTTTCTTTTTTTTTTTTATATGATGTAATTCCATAATTTTAGTTTATCAATTATGTTTTTGGATGAAATATCCTTTTTTATTAAATATTTGTTTATCATTAGAAAATTAAATTTAATTATTCAAATTATGTGTTTCAAAATTAATTAAAAAAAATTAAGTGGCATACATCTAAACTATGATTAGCAATTAATAACATATAAGTACGAATTTTTAAAAGACACGTTAACTCATTAAGTTTCTATTTAATATTATGTAACAAACAATTATGTCATACATGAGAAATATAGTAACTTAGTATTTTCTTAATATATATGTTAAGATCCTATTGATGATAGGTAAAGAAATTAAATAATGTATTATTAAACTCCTCAAAACAGTGCCGTTTTCAAGAGGCAGGGTGGGAACTCTTATTTAACCTCTTCAAGACAACATTATTTTGTGGAGGCAGGCCAAAAGCTTGGTATAGAGGCTTGGGTTGAAGGGGAAACATTTGAGCCATTTTTTTAATACTTCTGTTATGGATTAGATTGGAAGTTTAATCTTTAGGTGTTGGGTCGTCTAATAAAAAGTCAGCAAAAACTGGGCTTGGGCATAATAATAAAATAAATAAATGTAGGCCTGGAACTTTTCTATTCAAGCCCGAAACCCTCTCCTTTGTTTCTTAAACCACCATGAATGAGAAATAAAATAAAACAAAATAAAGAAGGAATAATAAAAAAAGTAAAATTTAAAAAATTATATATAATAATAATAACAATAAAAATAATGATAAATATATGGAGTGTGGACAAAATAAATCTTTTCAGTTATTATTTTGGTTATACTATTATATATTATTATAAATCTTTATATTATGTACGGACAAAATTAGAATATGATAACTACTCTTCTTTACTTATTCTTTTGCAAATTTCAGGACCAAGATCAATGATAAAAATATAAAAAATAAAGACAAAAAAATATGATTCTTATATACACACACGAATATTCTCCTTATAACTTTTTTAAAGTTAGAACTATTATATGTTACATATCTATATTACAAACTTTAAAAACAAAAATTAATTTTGGGTTAGGACAATTTTGACATGAAATTCGCACATACGATCTCGAAGCTAACATGTTTGGATCAATAGAGAGCTTGATTTTTCTTTATTCATGTTTGGATCAAGTTCAAGTTTTGGAAAAACCATCACGAGCATGACGTGTTGTCATTCTTACTTAAGATCTTGCCCATGTTGGTTTAATTTTTTTTTTTTTTCATTTTCTACATTTCTTTATACTTAACCACTATTGCCCATACATGGGCATACTTTTTAATTGTAATAGGTATGTATCTATCACTTGATAAACACATGCATACCAACCTAGATCTATGTTTGTTGCATATAAAAACAAGATTTTCCTCCAATTTAATCTGTTACTTAGTCTAACTCTTTACTTCAGTATTTTCTTAGAATGTATATACCTTTAAGGAGTAGGAATGCCACTATATTAAGTTTCAGTTCAAGTTTTCTAAAACTTGAACTTAAACCTGATTTTTATAAAATATTATGATAATTTTGAACAATATATCTTTGATCCAAACTCATAGTTCTTAAAAAAATAAATGAATTTCATTTTATGATATTGTGAACTTCTATATTGAGTTATATTCAATCAAATTGAAATATTACTATATGAATTTAAAATTAAGAATAATATACATATTTAGCAATATATTACTTGACATGTTGGTTTATATTCATTTGTTTTAGCGATAAGGGTATCTAAGAGTAAGTTTTTGCATACTCATAAAGCATTTAATAAGAGTTTAATCTGGTTAATGCCAACTGGGTATGACAAAGTTGATCATAAAATCTTCTTTATCAAGCATATTAGGTAGCCGTGATGAGAAATGGATTTAAACCTTAAAGGAAATTACTAATTAAGTGGAAAATTAAAAAAAAATAAAATAACATAAAGAAACGAATAAATATAAAAAGGATTAATTATGGTGGTGAAACGATAAGTTAAATAAGATTTCAAAGAAAATAAAATGAGATTAAAATAAATGAGAAATCAGAAATGAGAGGATACGAGTGATCAGGCTATAGACCTTGAATGCCCTTTTTGTTTAGTCTGAATCGAGGAAGGGAGTGTGTGTGTGTAGCTAAAGTTCAGCGGACATGATGAACTTACAAATGGATAGAGTTTTAAACTTAGTTCAGACGTGAACAAGTGTTTGTGAGTGTGGGTCACCTAACAAATATATCTAATATGGCCATTGTGAGATTTTGTGTGTGTGTGCTATTCATGCGATGAAAATATTCATTTCACTTCTCTTCGATGACAACATAAATGGCAACGTGCAATGAAACTTTAAAAATAACTTTTCGAGTGTATATGTGATCTTTCGTATCTATGTGGTTATGTTTTGAAGTTATGATTAATATTCAAGTATAATCTATGTGTTCTTTCGAGAGTATGTAGATATACATTCGAGAATTGTATATGATATTCAAGAAAATTTTAAAAATCTGATCCGAACAAGTGAAATGATAAAAATAATAAATAAATTTTGCATTTGAAATATTACTATTACATTGGTTTCATATTGTGTGTTGCATAAAATTTTATATGGGTTGAAAGAACGAAAATACTTATTGAGTTGGTGAAACTCATTAAATTTCACCCTAATATTTTTCAGAGAAGAAAGAAGAGGCAGAACTGCTGCTAAACGAGTAGGACTTGTAAAAAGGTTCCTATTTGTATATTTTGTGCATATTCGAGAAATTTTTGTTTTATTTTATTAAACTCTAAATTTTAATCTCATGTGCTATATATATAATTACTGTATATATTACATGGGATAATAAATTATATGATAAATTTTAATATGTGTATATGTATATTTTGTGGGCCCGTTGTATGAAAATGGTATGAGCATGAATTCCACCTCATATCGAGTGTGGGGTGTTACAGATTCGTTGAGTGTGTTAATTCTTTTTTGAATTTCTTCTAGCTATTGCTCTATCATCCATTCTAAATTGTTTAAACCAATGACGTCAAGTTGGTGAAAAAGTTTTCTCATAAGGCTTTCGAACATCACTTATTTAATCTTTTTTTGATGATTATTCTTACGTTGTTTTTCTAGTTGCTCTGTGGCTTTATTGATCCTTTCACGAATGAAGTCTTCTTATGTCATCTTTTTTTTTTTTTTTTGCTTCATCTCATGCATCCTCTTAAAATCAGTCATTACTTTTTGAGCTCTTGAAGGTGAATGCCAAACCTCAGGTTGCGACTCATATGGGCTGTAAATTATAGCACAAGCTTTTAACATCACAAAGAGTGCTTAGTTCACTAACCTTTTTTATCAAACACATTTTCCTCTTCTTGAATATGGCAGAATCGACATTGATATAACCAAGCTTCATTTTTTTTTCTACCTATAATATTGTTGTTGTCTTACTCAGACAATACTAGTCTTTACATAGAGAAGTGCAGGACCATAAATTAGTATAAAGATTATGACTCATTGATGCAGGCACCCCGAGAAGTACATCTAAATATTTTAAAAACTTACTTTATTTACTTAAATTTATTGCATTACATAAATAGCTTTCTAAATAAATATATTATTTTCTCAAAAGTAAACAGGAAACATATCTCGAATTAAGGTAAGTAAGCAGAATTGGTGAGTGTTTTACAGTATTACTGAAGAAAGGAAAAAAAGAGCCTATATGATATTGAATCCTAACAATTAGTCTGTGTGAATGTTCTGGTGTACACAACTCATTTGTTGCTTATTCTGGTACTTAGACAAATATTTACATGGCTAGGCAATATGTTTGATTGAGAAGATTTTACTATCAACTTTCTCATATCCGGCTTGCATTAACACTTTTGTTAAGGAGGGAAGCCATTAAATCAATCCTACATAGAAAAGTGAACGTCCTACATAGGTGCTGAAAGACATATTAGATAAGTGTTGGTACAACTAGCAGTGAGATGTATTTCCTACTTCAATTACTTTAGTTCAACTCTTGTTAAATGCTTCATATGTATGCTGAAACTAACTTTAAGATACTTTTATCACTCGAATAAATAAATAATTACACTAATGTTATTTGGTATTCTTGTATTAATTAGTACAATTGACACATTAGTTAAATCTAATATTTAAAATATATAATTTTTTAGTATAATTAAATAAATAGATAAATTAAAAAAATACATTTTCCTTTCTTGTTCTTTAAATCAATCTGATGTTTTTTTTTCCTTCAAACTTTTCAAGTGCACATAAAATTTTGATAATTGAACTTTGATCCACAAAATAATTTGTTTTATGTTTTTTTCTTGTGTGGAAATTAGTATCTTCATTTTTCCTTATAATATGATGACTCTCGATAATCATTAAATGAGTCATATAACTCATTTTATAAGAGTTAAAGGAAATATATTGGGAATAAAATATTTAATAGAAGTTTCCACATTAACTTTCAACAACAATAGATTTCTTTTTATTTTTTCATTTAACCAAACAATAAACATTACAATTCTATTAGTTTTATTTTTATTAAATATAAAATATCTTTATAACTCAATTTTATAATCAATTATTATATATATTAATTATATATAATTGAGCTTTTATTTTTTTCTCATCATATTAAAACTAATTTTTTTTTTGCAAAGTGCATTAAATAACATAAAAAAAAATTGAATATAAAAATTCATTCGAGTTATATGTATGATAAATTCTTTAAAGAACATAACACTATCAAAATTAATTAAGTGGATATATAATGGAAAGGAAAAATCCCCCCATATTTTTATATTATTGTGGGTATAAGGTTTTGAATACATTATTTAATATGTACGAAGTATGTTGTGGGCATTATACTAAAATTATAACATATATTTTCTTTTATTAAAGTAATTTATTTTCATGTATGACAGAATTTAATTTAAATTTTTGCAAATAAAAAATTCAAATAAAATATCATTTTATTTTTTTATAAAGGACTTTATTATTATAATACTAAATTTAGTCAATAAATATCTACTTGTGATTTTTAAATATTCATATAATAAATAATTTAAAATAAATAAGAAACAAAAATTTCTTGAATTTAAAAAAAATTAAAAAAACTATAAACAAAGGGTGCAATGAGGAAAATCAATAGGAAATTTATTTTTATCCATTTATAAGAATATTCTAAAAAATATTTCTAATAAGATAAATTGATAAATATATAATAAGTAATTAATGAAGAAATTATTTATCTAACCTTGCAGCCATTTGTAAGTTCACCCAAGATTCAAATATATATACTGGATTTAATTACGGAGTAAAAATTATCATATCAAAGCAAAGGGAATGGATGAAAAGAAAAGTGATTAAGAAGAAGTAAAATTTACTGAAACTTTGTACATTATAGAAAAATGAAACTCTAGATTTTACCGTAATTAACTAGTGGCATCCAATTCCCGAACTCTTATTTCTTCTCTGTTTTCCTATATACCAAACATTAACCTAATCCTTTTCCTCACTTTCTTCCTAGAACCTTCCCTTTAAAAGTCTCATCTTTCTCATCGAACACTACTTCACAATTCTTCATCAACTTCTATCTCCTGCTTGCCTCCTCGCTCTTTGGTGCTCGATTCGACATCAACATTTATCTCTCTATACAATGCTTGTTCCCAATCACGTTCTATCTTTTGCTCACAATGAAAACATGGAGAGAGAACCAAGGGCACTATCTAAATGGTGTTGTTTTGCCTAAATGATACTGGGTCATGGGCTTTACTATTTTTTGGATTTACAGTATAGCAGTAAGAGTTTAGTCAGTTAAATATTTCTATTCATATCTAAAATATAAATTTAAACTGTAATATTAATATAGTTCATTTTGTACTGCTAAAAAAATAAGATTTAAATTAGTTGAAAATTCTTTAAGAAGAAAATTCTGATATATGTTCATACTTATATATATATATACACACACACACATACATGCATTTATTTAATATGAAAAGAATAAAGTATCATATCTGTAGCAAAAGAAACATGTGAACTGAATTTTCTAATAGAAATTCAAATCTGCATTCATAATTAATCTAAGATTTTTTCAGATTTTCTACTAAAAGAATAGTAATACTTATAATTAATTCAAGTATCCATTCATAATAAATTGTGCTATTAATATTGGTAGTATTATTACACAAATTAGTGTTCTTAGAATAATCATAAAAAAAAAAAAAATCTGAAGAGATATTTTCAGTGATCTTCTTATCCAATCCTACTAGTATATGTAGGTTTGCTTCTTTCAAGTAATGACATGACAAATTCTATTTG
This sequence comes from Carica papaya, assembly GCF_054855325.1. NCBI lineage: Eukaryota > Viridiplantae > Streptophyta > Magnoliopsida > Brassicales > Caricaceae > Carica > Carica papaya. The sequence goes on along the minus strand of NC_142313.1, from coordinate 42,662,800 downwards.
CCTTTCAATTGCTTATTTAGTTGTTTATTTAATTTTCTAATCATGGTAAGAAAAAGCGTAAAAATCGCTTACATCGTTAATGACAAAGCAAGAAAAGTGGCATATAAGAAAAGGTGTAAGGGCTTAATAAAGAAGGTTAATGAACTCAGCATATTGTGCGACGTTGAAGCTTGTGCTATCATCTATGGTGAATATAGCTCTCAACCTGAGGTTTGGCCTTCTTCGTCAAAAGCACAAGATGTGATTACAAGGTTCCAGATGATGCCTGAATCGGAGCAAAAGAAAAAGATTTTAAATCAAGAGAGTTATCTCATAGAAAGGCTGCACAAGATCACAGAAAAACTTGATAAACAAGTCAAACGCAATCGTGAAGAAGAGTTAACTCAGATAATGCTTAAAAGTCTTTCAATCAGGTGCATAAAAGATCTCGAACTAAAAGATCTAGATGATCTTGGATGGATTATTAATCGAAACATGAAGGAAATTGAGTGGAGAAAGAATAAACTAAAGAGTGTGGATAATAATTCTAAACTTGCACAAGAAACACCAAAATCTTCAGCAGAAGCAACACCTCCGGTGCAAGTCACTGCACTCGCAGCAAATCCTAGTATTCATGAGAAGAATTAATGCTACCTTTGGGAGATACCAACTAGTTTAAGTTATGTATTTGATTTTATCATAAAAATAGTTGCGTCCCTCACCCATCAACGATCTTTTTTTTTTTTCTTTTTTTATTTTTCATATGATGTAAATCCATAATTTTAGCTTATCAATTATGTTTTTGAATGAAATATCTTTTTTCTTTATCAAATATTTGTTTATCCTTAGAAACTTAAATTTAATTATGAAAATTATGCGTTTCAAAATTAATTAGAAAAATTAAGTGGCATACATCTAAACTTTGGTTAGCAATTAATTACACGTAAGTAGGAGTTTTTGAAATGCATGTTTACTCATTAAGTTTATATTTACTGTTGTGTAACAAATAATTACCTCATACATGAGAAATATGATAAATTAGTATTTCCTTAATATCTACTTTAAGATCCTATTGATTTTTGCCATGGGTTGTAAAGGAACGATTCCCACGGGGTTCCAAAAAGAGTCTCTTTCATTACTAATAATCTATTATTATTATTATTATTTATTTTATTTAATTATCTACAATTAATTTATATATACTCACCCTAAATTATGCCTTCTGTTTTATCTCTTGGGTTTTCTTACAAAGAGTAGCTTTTTTTCATTTTCACTCTCTTTCTTTTCCATTTTCCAAATAGTCTTCTTTGAATCCTCTTCATTAGCTCTCGGATCACCTCCTTTTATCATTCAAGGAGGCCGAGTCTTTCTCTGTTACTCTCTTGGATTCCAACGTTCTTCAAATCTTTTCATTGACTTTGCATCTTCTGTCTTCTTCAAGCCAAATGCTGTCAATGAAGAACGGCCAAAACGGAAGAAAAGCTAGTAAGTCTTTTAGCTTCGGCTTTCATGATTTACATTCTCCTTATCTTCTCTCCTTGAGCGTCGATCTCTCCCTATCTTCTCTCCTTGAGCGTCGATCTCTTCCTATATTCTCTCTTCTCTCCTTCAGCGTCGGTCTCCTTCAGCATCTGTTTTGTGTTAATCTTATCATAACCTTTTTATTGTTGCAAGAGTGAAAAAGAAGAAATGGGGAAGCTCGTTGTCGAGGCTAGGAAATCTTTATTAAACTCCTCAAAACTGCATCGTTTTTAGGAGCCAGGCTGGGAACTCGTATTTAACCTCTTCAAGGCGACATTGTTTTGGGAAGCCAGGCCGAAAGCCGAGTATATAGGCAGTGGTGGCAGAGGAAACGTTTGAGCCATTTTTTAATGCTTCTGTTTTGGATTAGACTGGAAGGTCTTTAGGAGTTAGGCCTTCTAATAAAACAACTGGGCTTGGACGTAATAATAAAAAACTGGGCTTGGGCAGAATAATAAAACAAATAAATGCAGGCCTGGAACTTTTCTATCCAAGCTCGAAACCCTCTTCTTTGTTTCCCGAGCCACCATGAATGAGAAATAAAATAAAACAAAATTAAAAAAGAATAATAAAAAAAGTAAAATTAAAAAAAATATAGTAATAATATTAATAATAATAATAATAAAACCTGAACCAACTCGCATCGATTTTTTTTAGAAAAATTAAACAGGGGTTGACAGGTTGGTCTGTGTTCACCGAGTGGGGTCGAGCTTCACCATCCTCATCAATGAGTGATACATCATCAATATTTATCAATTCAACTCTAATATCTATCTTCGATGTTTGATATCAGACATAACCCTTGCTTTTTTTTACTTTTAGTGTTAACAATTAGCTTGATGAGTTTATCATCAACTATTTGTTTTAAAAATTTTGTGTGTAAAATTATATTATTATAATGTTATAATAATTTTTGAACGATAAATCTTTGATCCAAACCCACAATTCTTGAAAAAGTATAATAATTTTATTTTATGATATCGTGAACTTATATATTAAGTTATATTCAATCAAACTGAGATATTACTATATAAGTTTAAGAATATATCATTAATATTTCATATTATTATAATAAGAGTCTCATACTACATCTTTGATATTTCATAAATGAGAACATCACAACTGAGGATTAAAGATATGCAAGGATTACATGAAATACATCAAATTATAGAAATATGTGACTAAAATCATACTTAGAGAAACATGAAGACAACCAAACCATGTTTAATTGAGGTCCTAAAAGAAAGAGAAATTAGACCAATCTTTAATGTTTTACTTATTACATACTAAAGATATTATGATCTCTTGTTCTCCAGTAGCAAGCCCAAAATGTTAATCTTGTTGGCATGGATTTGAGGTCATCTAGCCCATAGAGGATGGTTGGTCTTATAGCTATTGTTGCTTTACCATAGAAAAATCAATATTGATTGGAGTAGATGTCTCTCCAAAACCTTTCATAGTTGCATTTAGGGTCATAGTTATAACTATTGTTGGTGCTTGCGGCATTGACAACAATTGATGTTGAGACAATTTGTTGAGTGTATTAATTATTTTTTGAATTTCCTCTAGCTCTTGCTTCATCATCAGTTCTAGATTGTTCAAACCAATGACATCAAGTTGATGACAATTTTTTTCCCATAAGGCTTTCAAAAATCAATTGTTTAATATCTTTTTAATTATTATTCTTTCGTTGTTTTTCTAGTTGCTCCGTGGCTTTAGTGATCCCTTCACATGGGCTATAAATTATAGCGCAAGCTTTAACATCACGAAGGGTGTTTAGTTCACTGACATCTTTTATGAAACTCTTCTTCCTTTTCGTAAAGGTGGCTTTTCTGGCAGAATCACTAGTGATATAGGCAAACTTCTTTTTTTTTTTTTTTTTATTTCTTGCCCATGGTATTGTTGTTGTCTCAGTTAGACAATACTGATTGTTATATAGAGAAGCGCAAGACTAAAGATTAGTATAAAGATTGTGACTCATTGATGCAGGCACCTCGAGAAGTATATCTAAATATTTTAAAAACTTAACTTATATACTTAAACTTATTGCATTACACAAATGGCTTTCTAAGTAAATATATTATTTTCTCAAAAATGAATAGGAAATATATCTCGGATTAAGGTAAGTAAGCAGAATTGGTGAGTGCCTTACTGTACTACTGAAGAAAGGAAAAAATAAGCCTATAAGATATTGAATCCTAATAGTTGGTCCGCGTGAATATTTTGGTGTGCACAACTCATTTGATGCTTATTTTAGTACTTGACAGCTATTTACATGGCTAGGTAATATATTTGATTGAGAAGATTTTACTGTTATCTTTCTTATATCCAGCTTGTATTAATACTTTTGTTAAGGAGGGAAGCAATTAAATCAACCTTACATAGAAAAGCAAACGTCCTATATAGATGCTGAATAGATAAGTGTTGGTACAACTGGCAATGAGATATATTTCCTACTTCAATTATTTTGGTTCAACTCTCGCTAAATGCTTCATATATATACAAAAACTAACTTTTAAGATACTCTTATCGCTCAAATAAATGAATAATTGCACTAATATTATTTAGTATTCTTGTATTAATTGGTACAATTGACACAAAGCTAGTTAAATATGATATTTAAAATATATAACTTTTTAGTATAATTAAATAAATAGATAAATTAAAAAAATACATTTTTTGATGTTTTTTTTCTCTTCAAACTTTTCAAGTTCACATAAAATTTTGATAGTTAACTTTTGTTCCCCAAAATAATTTGTTTTATGTTTTTTCTTGTGTAGAAATTAATATGTTCTTTTTTTTTTTTCTGATAATAAGATGACTCTTGATAATCATTAAATAAGTATATAACTCATTTTATAAGAGTTAAAAGAAATATGTTGAGAGTAAAGTATTTAATAAAAGTTTTCACATTAACTTTCAAGAATAATAGATTTTTTTTTTAGTTTTTCATTTAACCAAACACTAAGCGTTACAACTCCATTAGTTTTATTTTTATTAAATATAAAATATCTTTATAACTCAATTCTATAATCAATTATTTTATATATTAACAATATATAATTGAGCTTTCATTTTTTCTCATCATATTAAAACTAACATTTTTTGCAAAGTGCATTAAATAACATAAAAAAATTATTTGAATAGAAAAATTCATTCGAGTCAAGATTATATGTGAGTAAAAAAAATATGCATTCATCAAATTATTGAAATATTTAAGTAAAATTATGTTTACAAAAATATATAGAGAACTAAGTACGATTAATAAAGATCTTAATAAAAAAAGAAATTGGAACAAAATAGTCCACTGTTTTGGTTATTATTTGTAAAAGGTATGATGATCTATTATTCTCCGAGTAGCATGCCTAGATATTAATATTATGGGTGTGGATATAACCATGAAACATGATTGCTATTGTAACTGTTATTGTTTGTCCATAAAAACAATCAATATTTATCATAGCAAATGTCTCTTCAAGAACCCTCATAGCTATATTTGGGACCATAGCTGCAACTATTGCTTGTAGTTGGTGTTGGTCAAGTCGACTTATCGAGTGTCAATTCTTTTCTGAATTTTCTTGAGTTGTTGCTCAATTACATGACGTAGATTGTCTAAACTAATGAAGTTAAGTTGATGAAAAGACATTATAGTAAAGCTTTCAAACACCACATGCATAAATCTTTCTCATGATTGACTCTGCCACAATTAGATGACACGAGATAAAAAAGAAATCCTAAAAATAAATTTAAAATTTTTAAAAAACCTTAAAAATAAATTTAAATTTTTTAAATATTTCTAATGTCGTTATAGATCCTATTTAAAATAATATGTGATATTATCTTCTTTTAGAGATTCTTTATAGGGACAAAACAATATAAGAAGGTATAAGAGGCTTACCAAATAATGTTAGCTAATAAATGGTTAAATTCAAACATAATATTGGAACTCTATACATAATGTAAGCACGTGAACGTGTCATTTACTCCTAATATAACATACTAATTAAAAATACTTATAAACTACTGGGAACATAGAGTTAAAGTACAACAAAAGAGAAAAACAAAAACAAAAGCAAAATAGAGGGAAAAAACAAAGCTACAACATCCTTGCATAATAAACTCTCTTACTTTTGGCAATTGATCTATATCATCCATCTAGATCTGCCTAATGAAAATTAATTTTTTTATTGTATCAATTTTTTTTAGTCATGTGATTTTTAGTATTATAACTTTTTTTTTCCTAAATAGACAAGATTAACCAAAATTAACAATCCTTACATCATAAGAAAAATATCAAGATAATAACATAATTTATTATTCTATGAAAAGAAATGGTAATAGAAGAGTTGTGATCACATTCTTCTTCACTGTCTTATAGCTTATAGCTTATGGTCTATGGCCTTTGGGATCCTTGGTACAATTGGTGTTGGTGAGCACGGTCAATGATGAAATTTGGGCATTGAAGGGGATTGCGGGTCAGAAGAAGGCTTTGAGACTCATTCCTTTTACTATTTTTTGAGTTGTATGGAAAGAGATGAACATGAGAGTTTTTGAGGGAGTGGAAGAGGGTATCGAAAAAGTTAGAGAAAGATAATTTTAATCCCTTAATGTGTTGAATATGAACAACCTTCGTTTTTCATTGAAAAATTATGTGATCTAATTGATATGCTAACTAAATTATAAATTCTTTAATAAAGAAAATGCTTGTAAGCAATACATACGTTACACTTTTTATTTTTAAAAAACGATAATATGCTATCAACCACAGATAAATATAAGGCCAAACATTCTATCATGTATTTTGCTAACCTCTAGACAAGTAATAAAAGCCACAAGATCAATCAACCATGTTATGCAAGAATCAAGAGAAATTTTACCATGTGAAAATTAAGCAAGCAATTATGGTAACTATTTGAAAATCCCAAGTAGAGACAGACATAATCTAACATAGATAATAATGCCAAGATGGATTTAAATATCATAAAATTAATTCATGTTTAGGATCCAATAAACTACACTAATTATAAATTTTTTTCATTATCTTAATGGATCATGTAAATGAAACTTAAATATTCACATGAAGATGACTAAACTAGTTTATACATTACATAGAGAAATTACTTATCCAAGATTTAATTATACATACTAATCCTAATTATGGAGTAGAAATTATCATAAAAAAGCAGCGGGAATGGATGAAAAGAAAGTGAATAAGAAGATATAAAATGTCCTGAAACTTTATATCTTCTTAATCGCTTTTTTTTCATTACATAGAGAAATTACTTATCCAAGATTCAATTATACATACCAATCCTAATTACGGAGTAAAAATTATCATATCAAAGCAGAGGAAATGGATGAAAATAAAGTGATTAAGAAGATATAAAATTCCTGAAACTTTACAAATTACAGAAAAAGGAAACTCTAAACTTCATTGCAATTAACTGGTTGCTTTGTTTTCCTACATAGCAAACAATAGCCTAATCATTTTCCTCGCTTTCTTTCTAGAACCTTCCTTGAAAATTCACATCTTTCTCTATGGTTTTAAGCTCTTCTTAGAAATTCCTCCAGACTCACCTATCTTTTTTCATTCCTCATCGTGCTCTTTTGCCTCTATGATTTTCACTCAAAACATACCCTAAAAACCCTCTTTTTCCCAAAACTTTATTCCACATCAATGTTCATCTCTATAAATTGTGCTCGTTCCTAGTCGCGTTATATCCTTTGCTCGCAATGAAAACATGGAGAGAAAACATAGGGCACTCTCTAAACGGTGTCGTTTTGCCTTAATGATACTGAGTCGTGGGCTACACTTTTGTTTAGATTTACAGTATAATAGCAAGAGTTCAGTCAGTTAACAAATGGGCTTTAGTCTATTGGTTATTTATATTTTTATTCATATAAAAAATATCGTAATGTAATATTAATATATTCCATATTGTACTACTAAAAAAATATAAGATTTAAACTAATTGATAATTCTTTAAGAAGAAAATCCTGATGTATGTTCATACCTTTTGTCTGTATATATATACACACATACATGCATTTATTTAATATGAAAAGAATAAATTATCACATGCATAGCAAAAGAAATGTGTGAACTAAATTTTCTAATAGAAATTCAAATATGCATCCATAATTAATCTAAGATTTTTTCAGATTTTCTACTAAAAGAATAGGCATACTTGTCCTAATTGATTTAAGTATCCATTCGTAATAAATTGTGCTACTAATATTGGTAGTATTATTACATAAATTAGTGTTCTTGAAATAATCTTAAAAAGAAATATATCTAAAGAGGTATTTTCAATGATCTTCATATCCAATCCCGCAAGTATATGTAGGTTTGCTTCTTTCAAGTAATAACACGACAAATTTCATTTGCCTTTCAATTGCTTATTTAGTTGTTTATTTAATTTTTTAATCATGGTAAGGAAGAGCACGAAAATCACTTACGTCACTAATGATAAAGCAAGAAAAGTGTCGTATAAGAAAAGGAGTAAGGGTTTAATAAAAAACATCTGTGAATTCAGCACTTTGTGCAACGTTGAAGCTTGTGCTATTATCTATAGTGAATATAGCTTTCAGCCTGAGGTTTGGCCTTCTTCTTCAAAAGCACAAGATGTGATTACAAGGTTCTAGATGATGCCTGAATTAGAGCAAAGCAACACTTCCAGTCCAAGTCACTACACTCACAACAAATCCTAGTATTCATGAGAAGAATTAATGTTACCATTGTTAAAGATATCCATCCGAAATCATCTCCAGATCAATCTCATCTGCTATTTCCTCTCCAGCACACTCATCTTTACCAGCTCACGTCTGCGATACTATCTCCTTCAGATTGTCTATCTCCTCAAGACTTCATCTTTATCTCAATAACTCCAGCATATTTATCTTATCTATTCTGCACATATCTCATCCTACTTTCTAGTTTCAATATTATCCAATAATGTACTATTTAAACAACAATATCTTCAATGAGAATATAACACAATTTTTGTTTTATTTCTAGGTTCATAACATGGTATCAGAGCCATGATAGAACAAAGAAAGACAATGGCTTCTTCTGATCAACTCTCCCTCATCTCTGCTTCCTCAAACAACAATCCCATAACCACTCACCATTCCTTCTCTATCAAATTAAATCCCAAAAACTACCTGACATGGAAAACTCAGTTCATGCCTATCCCAAACTATCAAAATCTCAAAGGCCTTGTTGATGGCAGTGAATCAGCATCGCCAGAATTGATAGACACTGGTGAACCTCCCACCACCACTGTCAATTCTGCGTATCTTGCATGGTTTTGGAAAGGTCAAATGCTCCTTTCATGGCTTCTATCGTCCTTATCAGTGGAAATTTTTCTGTACATTAGTGGCTTCACTTCCTCATTCTCTGTCTGGAATGCCTTAGCAACTGCATTCGACTCTGTATCTCAGAACTGCCAACTTTAATTACATATTAAGTTGCAGGACCTAAAGCGGAATGACTTGTCAATTTCATAGTTTCTCTACAAAGTTAAAGCCTTGGTCGATGAACTTGCATCCACTAGTCGTCAACTTTCTTCTACAGAGTTCAACGCGATTATTTATCACAATATAGGTCAGGAATTTCATGGAATCATCACTGCACTTAATATGAAACCTGAACCAATATCATTATATGAGCTTCATGGGCAGCTACTTGCTCACGAAATTCTAATAAAAAGAACTTAGGATGCACTGATTGCTAATATTGTTCACACCACCAGCTCTCACAAAGTTAACAAAGAACCATCTCAATCGTCCTTCAACTACAATAGATCTGTTCAATCCAAGCGTAGGGGACCGTGCCAGATTTGCGGCTACCGAAATCACATTGTTGATAGATGTTGAAAAAGGTATCATCCACGTCATCCTATTCCAGCACAAGCCACTACACTTATGGTAATCCTGAATTAATCTCAAGCATTCCCCATCACAACCCCCAACCATATCAAGGTGCTTAGTATCTGTCGTGGAATCTAGACACAACCGCCTCCCACCATATAACTCCGGACATTGCTTCCCTCCGTATTGCCAATAATTATAATGGTGATGATCAGCTCAAAGTTGGTAATGGCCAAGGTATGCAAATCACTTACTCTGGTTCAGCTACTTACTACTCTTTTCCCCCCTACCTTTTACCTAAAAAAATGTTCTCTATGTGCCTAAAATTACACAACCTCTACTGTTCGTTAAAAAATTTACACATGATAACAATTGTTTCTTTGAGTTTTGGCCCTCACCTTTTCTTGTTAAGGATCAGGTAACCAAGAAAGTTCTTCTCCACGGACCCAGTAACAATGGTATCTATGAACTGTAACCACCAAGGAAGTAAGCACATGTCAGCACAACTTCCACCTTCATTGATTGGAACTCCCAGCTTGGTCATCCTCGTCATAGTATTGTCTCCTCCATCTTTAAGTCTCACAAACTGCCCAATTCTTGCTTCTCCACTTCCAACTCTTCTTAGTCTTGTCCTTTAGAAAAATTATCTTGCTTAACTTTACATTCTATTATCCACCAGAGTCTAATGTCGTTTAAATTAATCCACTCTGATGTATGGGGTCCGACACCATCTCTTTCGAGTCAAGGTCATAGGTATTTTTCCATTTTCGTTGATGATTTTACACGTTATATGTGGGTGTACTTTTTAAAAGATAAAAGTGAGCTTTTATCAAAATTTCTTGAGTTCAATGCCTATGTTGAACATTAATTCAATTCCAAAATTCAATCATTACAATAAGACTTTAAGGGTGAATATCAAAAAGTAAAGCAATTTTGTAAAACAAAGGGAATCACTCATCGTTTAGCTTATCCTCATACGCATGAACAAAACGGTTTATCAGAAAGAAAAAATCGTCATATTACTGATATGGGTCTCACTCTCCTTGGTCACTCAAATGTTCCCCTTCAATTCTGGCAATTTACTTTTGAGACTGCAGTCTCCTTAATCAACATACTACCTACCAATGTGTTAAATGATTCTTGCCCATTCACCAAGCTTTTTGGTTCTACTCCTCTTTAACAAAACTTAAAAATCTTCGATTGTCTCATCTTTCCTCTCCTCAGACCATATAATCATCATAAGTTTTCATATAGGTCCAGTCCTTATGTTTACTTAGGCAATTCCCCTTCATTCTGGTTTCTGTTGTCTTGATCCTTCATCCGGTCGTCTATATATATGTTGCCATGTTAAATTTAATGAAGTAATCTTTCCATTCAAAATCTCTTCATCTTTTATTCCTTCCACCTCCCCAGGTGCTGTAGATGCTTCCTCTCATTGGTTAACAGTTCACATAAATAACTCCCCTGCACTTACCCCCCATATGTCTCCCTTCCTTCTGACCTTTCCCCCAACCATTCCTCACCAACCAAACATCCTCTCCCTGATTCATTTCTCCACCTCACCCACTACCATGCCTCAATCCCCTTTACAGTTGATCTTACCCAATACAAGTCAAATACAAATCCCCCTATTTCTCCTTAGTGCACCCACCCCATGACACTTTGCCTTTTTACCATGACCTGTAAACATATCGCCTACCTTGCCAAGCACTCTCCTAAACCAAAATATCTTTAGACTGAGCCTCAAACTTATAAATAGGCCTCTTGTTACATTGAATGGAATGTTGCCATGAAGTTTGTGTTTAATGCATTGCAGTCTACTAACACTTGGTCACTGGTACCCAGACCCACCCACAAATATGTCACTAGAAGCAAATGGGTGTTTCGTATTAAAAGAAAATCTGATGGCAGTATTGATCGCTACAAGGTCTAGTTGGTCGCCCAAGGCTTATCCCAACAACCTGGCCTTGACTACAAGGAGATATTCAGTCTTATTGTAAAAGCTTCCACCATCAGCATTCTATTTTCTCCAGGCTCTACTCTCAAATGGGACATTCACTAACTGGATGTCTCAAATGCCCTTCTCCATGGTACCTTGGAAGATGAAATTTATATGAAGCAACCTTTGGGTTTTAAATCTACTGCTCATCCTTCTTATGTTTGTAAATGACAGAAGTCACTCCATGATTTGAAGCAAGCCCTGCGGGCATGGTTTACCAGACTAAGTCAGTTCTTAATCTCAGTTGGCTTTCATGTTTCCAAGGCTGATACCTCATTATTCATCTATCATCATGGCATTGATAAACTCTTTCCCCTAGCATATGTTGATTTATTACCGATAATAATTCTAATCTCATTCACTGCATCATTACATCCTTCAAGTCTGAATTTCTTGTACGCGATCTTGGACGACTATATTACTTCTTGGGTGTTGAAGTTAACTATGAGCACAATGGGCTGCTCCTCACTCAAACCAAATATATACATGATCTCCTCTCAAGAACAGGCCTTGAAGATGCAAAACTGTGTCCAACACCAATGACTAGCTCTCTCATACTATCTAAATCTATGGCCAAACATTCTATCATGTATTTTGCTAACCTCTAGACAGATAATAAAAGCCACAAGATCAATCACCCATGTTATGTAAGAATCAAGAGAAATTTTACCATGTGAAGACTAAGCAAGCAATGATGTTAAATATCTGAAAATCCCAAGTAGGGAAAGACATAATCTAACATAGAAGATAATGCCAATATGGGTTTAAATATCATAAAATTAATACATGTTTAGGATCCAATAAGCTACGCTAATTATAAAAGTCTTTCATTATCTCAATGAATAATGTAAATGAAACTTAAATATTCACATGAAGATGACTAAACTAGTTTATACATTACAGGGAGAAATTAATTATCCAAGAATCAAAGTAAAAGGCAATAGACGAAAAGAAAAATGATTAAGAAGATGTAAAATTTACTAAAACTTTGCAAATAACAGAAAAATGAAACTCTAAAATTTACCGCAATTAATTGTTAGCATCCAATTCCAAAACTCTTGTTTCTTCTCTATTTTCCTACATACCAAACAATAACTTGATCATTTTCCTTACTTTCTTCCAAAAACTTTCGTGAAAATTCTCATCTTACTCGTCGAACAGTTTAAACTGTAACGACCCCGGAAATCCAAAAGAAAATATATAATAATTTAAGTGCGGAAGCGAAATAAAAAGTTAAGGTTTACATCCTTTACACAATAACTCAAAACTACTAAACATTACGAAATAAATTCTCTGAAGGAAATAAGAGAAATGAGAAAAGTAAAGGAAAATATAAAGTATCTAGCATCTACTCGCAATCTTCTTGCAGATCGGGCTCTGGAACCAAGTACTCTTGATCTCAAATGGTTAAATAAAGGATGAGCTACACTAGCCTAATAAGGACATCATACTATATCACCAACACAGAAGTAAAGTTTGGTAGAAAATCAAAACAACTAATAGAGCACTAAATTTAAACCAATACATTTATTAAAAATAAAACCATTTACCCTTCACTCACCATTGGGGAATTTATGAAAACAAACTATAGAAGCAATAATATCATACAGATCATAACTTCATGCACGATCAGTAATATAAAACATATCATAAATTCACATTCATTAACAATAAACTAAATCATAACCGTTTCTCATTTCACTAGACTACTAGTATCTATGGGAATCCATAGGGGTGTCTCTGCTATATGTGAATCATTTTCCTTAACAATCTAAATTACAGAGCTGTCCCCATACCCCGTCCGGTATGAGCACCAAGACATAAAACCTCAATAACCAATCCAGTATGAGGGTGAAGCGGCCGTCCCCATACCCCGTCCGGTATGAGCGTCAAATGACCAAGTCTCCATACCCCATCCGGTATGAGACAACGTTCATGGTAGGGTTCCCTATGAACCAGGTCCGTCCACCATCTCACAGGATATCTAGTGAGGCTGTCGTCTTATCTGTTTATTTGATCACACCTCTTTCTTATTTTTCCTTACTCCCCGTTACTAAATCAAACATAATCACATAAACAATGAACATGCACCCAGTAATGTAATCATATCTTAAATCCCAAAATCACACAGTGGTCAAGTAAGGCAGTGATACATGCATTTAAAACTATAAAATAGATAAACAAGATACCATAATGCTTTTAAACTGTAAAATAAATTGACAGAAATCAACAGAGAATAATGTTCGGTTCGGGCTCCATTAGCAATCCGTAATTAATTATGCACATCTATTCAATTTGTACAAAAGACCGTATTATCATTTATTCAAACTTTAAATTCATAATAGGAAATAGGGTGAGTTATTCGAGACAAATTTGGGAACAAAAATTTTTTTAGGTGGGAGGGATATAACACCCTACCTATCCTTGTACTAAAATATTTTGGAAACTTTATTTATTTGGGCCTTTGGCCGCCTTAAACTTAAATTAATTTTACGTTGTTTAAAATTATTTTTTATTCATAATTTTGATCTATTTTTATATTTATTTATTTTATTTTATTTTAAAATATTTTATTTTATTTTATTTTATTTCAAAAGAAAAATTTAGAAAAAAAATTGGAAAACGATGAAAAGGGATAAAAATTGACCGCAGGAAAAATCCCACGAGAAAGTAATTTGCCCGCACAGATGTTGGGCGCTGTGCACGCGCGCATGCGCACAAAGTTGTTGTGGGGTGTGCGCACAGCGTGCACATTCCATCTGCATGCACGCTCAATGTGGTATTTTTTGTGTGTAAAGACCATATCTGTAATTTCTAATGTTGTGATTGTCAAATTAGGAATAAAGAAAGTTGACAGGTATGTTTGCCTATAAATATGTGGTTATGGTCCTAAAATTACACCTAGAATTTTTCTATTATGACATCACATAATCATATATAAAGAAAGTGAGAGAACTTCAAATGACTACGTGCTAATTTAGAAGATCTACCACAAGACTTACAGATTTCTTCTACTATGGATTCAGGTACGCTTCTATTTCGGATCTAAATCTCTTTGATTTGATGTGAGCATGGTGGTTGTTTTAGATTTAGATCCATATATGGTTTTATGAATTCCTTACACACTAATCATTTTTATTAGACCTTTTTTCTCTTCTTGAATGTGGTTTTTCTAATAGAATATTTAGTGATATAGGCAAGCTTCACTTTTTTTTTCTGGCCATGGTATTGTAGTTGTCTTACTCAGACAATATTGGTCTTTATATAAAGAAATGCAAGACTATGGATTAGTATAAAGATTGTGACTTATTGATTTAGGTACCCCCAAAGTATACCCAAATATTAAAAATCTTATTTATTTAGATTTATTGTATTATGTAAATGGCTTCACAAATAAATAAATTATTTTCTTAAAAGTGAAGACGAAATAAATCTTGGAGTAAGGTAAGTAATCAAAGTTGGTGGGTGTTTTACTGTATTACTAAAAATGAAAAAAAAAGAGTCTGTAAGGTATTAAATCCTAATTGTTAGTCTGCGTGAAAGTTCTAGTGTACACAACTCATTTGTTACTTGTTATGGCACTTGACAGCTATTTGCGTGGCTAACTAATATGCTTGATAAAAAAGATTTCGCTGTCAACTTTCTCATACCCAACTTTCATTTAACATTTTTGTTAAGAAAAGAAGCCAATAAATTAATCTTACATGGAAAAATAACGTCTTAGGTAGATGTTAAAAGATATATTAGATAAGTCTTAGTACAACTCACAGTGAAATGTATTTTCTATCTTAACTCTTTAGGTTCAACTCTTGTTGAAGGCTACATAAGTATGTAACAACTAACTCTAAGATATCTTTACCACTAAAATAAAGGAATAAGTGCGCTAGTATTATTTGGTATTCATGTATTAATTGTTATAGTTGACACTAAGTTAATTGTTTCCAATATTTAAAATACATAATTTTTCTAGTATAATTAAATAAATATATAAATTAAAAATATATATTTCAGCTTTTTTTTTGTTCTTTAAGTCATTTTGATGTGCATTTCTCTTTTTTTTTTCTTCAAACTTTTCTTAAAGTGCACATAAAATTTTGATAATTACCCTTTGATTTGCCAAAATAATTTGTTTTGTATTTTTCTTCTACAGAAATTAGTATCTTCATTTTTTTTCTATTAGTAAGATGACTCTTGATAATTATTAAATGTGTTATATAACTCATCTTTTAAGAATTAAGATAAATATATTGAGAGTAAAGTACTTAATAGAAGTTTTTACATTCATTTTTTAAAATAATAGCTTTTCTTTTCTTTTTTTTTAACTAAATATTAAGAATTATCATTCAATTAGTTTTATTTTTATGAAAGACTGACTATTATTAAATATAAAATATCTTCATAACTTGATTCTACAATCAATTATTATATATGTTAACTATATATAATTGAGCTTTTATTTTTTCCTCATGCTATGAAAACTAACATTTTTTATAAAATGCATTAAGTAACATAAAAAGAATTATTTGAAAAGAAAAATTTTATATCCTAAATCCTAAACCCTAAACCTTGAACCCTAAACGGTAAACTCTAATCCCTAATTGATAACCCTTAAACTCTAAACCATAAGCACTAAACACTAAAATCTAAATCGTAAACCTTAAACTCTAAACCATAAATCCTAAATCTAAATCCTAAGTCTTAATCCCTAAAAATTCTAAACCCTAAAAATCTTAAAAATCCTAAGCCGTAATCCTTAAACCCTAAAATCCCTTAATTCTGATCCCTAAAAAATTATAGGGAATAGAGCATTATTTCAGCTTAGAAAATATTACGATATATTAATTTTAACCTATAGTACACTTATCATCCTACATTTTAAAGTATACACTTACTTGAAAATAATAACTATCAAATAGTTAAATTACTATATTACTGTATATAAATGCAAACCACAACTCTTTCTTGATCTTTTGAATTTGATAAAAGATATGAAATATCATTCATTTTTTTAAAATTATTAAAAATTAATCACACAAAACTATAATATTAGAAACAGTAAAATTAATTTTTTGAAAATAAATATTGATTCAACAATAAATAATACTTCAAAATTAACTAAGTGGGTATACAATGGAAAGGAAAAAATCCCCCCTTATTTTTATAGTAATGAGGGGTATAAAGTTTTTAAGACATTAGTTAATCTTAGAAACAGTAAAATATATTTTTTAAAAATAAATATTGATTTAGCAATAAATAATATTTCAAAATTAACTAAGTAGATATACAAGGGAAAGGAAAAATCCCTACTTATTTTTATATTAATGATGGGTATAAATTTTTGAAGACATTATTTAATATGTGGGAAGTATGTTGAAGGCATTATACTAAAATTATAACATATATTTTCTTTTATTAAAGTAATTTATTTTCATGTATGACATAATTTAATTTAAATTTGTACAAACGAAAAATTCAAATAAAATATTATTTTATTTTTATTATAAAGGATTTTAATTATAATAATACTAAATTTAGTCAAGAAATATCTACTTGTGATTTTTAAATATTCATATAATAAATAAGAGACAAAAATGTCTTGAATTTCAAAAATAGTAAAAAACAATAAATAAAGGGTACAATGAGGAAAATCAATAAGAAATTTATTTTTAACCATTTATAAGAATATTTAAAAAAATTTCTCTAATAAGATAAATTGATAAATATATAATAAGTAATTTACATGGGGGTAATGTAACACCCATTAATTTTATCATTTTTATTATTATTATTATTAATTTTTAATTTATTTTATTTAGTTTATTTTGTAATTATTGAATTTTAATTGATTTATTTAATTTAATTTAATTTAATAAAAATAAAAATGATAATAATGATAAAATTGGGTAAAAATATTATTTGGATTTAATTGAAATTGATTTTGGGAAAAAGGAGTAAAAATTTAGATTCTGGGGGTATTTTTGAAAAGAAAATCGAAAACCGGGGGTTAAAACGTAATTTAGAAAAGTTGTGCCCCGTCAGCGCCACGTCAGCAGCCACGTCAGCGGCCCTGTCAGCAGCCCTGGCCAACCAGGACCTGCCGCGTGGCAAGACCACGCCGACCCGGGAACGGGCCATGTGGGCGATCCGCGTGCGCGCGATCGGACCGCCCAGATGCGTCCCTGCGCGCACGGACGGCCCAGATGCACGCGCACGGACGGCCCAGATGCACGCGCACGGACGGCCCATATTCAATCAAGTACGGACGGCCCAGATTTAATCCAAATTAAATCGCGATCGAACGGCCCAGATTAAATCAAGATGGACGACTGTGATTAAAAGGCAAAGGGTATAAATAAACCCCCCACACCTGACCACAAAAACCCTAGCCGCTAGCCCTTGCCGGAGAAGACGAACCAGACGTCGCAGGAGCCGGTCGTCGCCACCCCCCGCCGCACCGGGGAGTTTTCCGACCGCCGATCGAGGTAAATTTCATACCCCCAGCTCGTTTTTCAATGCTGAGTTCCCCTGTGGCCAAACTCCCGGCCAAACGGCCAAAAAACATGGCCGAAACTCAGCGGCGCTGCTGCGCCCCTCCTCGGTTTTTGCCTTTGATGAGGCCCTTCCCGGCCTCCGTTTGATACAATTTTTATATCACCGTGATCACCATTCTTTTCTCTACAGGTTAATCGGAGCCAAATCACCAAAACACGAACCTCGCCGGAGAGCCGCCGCACCCGAGAGCACCGCCGCCGGTAAGCTTCGGTTTTTCGTAATTTTTTGGCCCCCCGAGGGCCCTAGGGTTGTTTTATCGCAAGGACCGATGTAAGTGTGGCCGAATTCAGCCGAAAATGGCTAACCCGAGTCGAATCGCCGCCGCAAGCATCGCCGGAGCATGGCGGAACCTCTGTGCCGGAATTGCGATATTGGCCGAAAGGGGACCTGGGTCTAATTTGGGATTTTTTGGGACACGTGCAGGTACCAGTAGTGCATTTCAGTTCCCTGAAAAAAAAATTCAGGGAAAATTAGGGACAGCCTGTAGGCGCACTGTAGAGCTGTATTCAGACCCCAAAAACAAGTAAGGATTCCTCACCCTATTTCCTATCACTGTATTAAAGTGCAATAAATGATAAAATGGTATTTCATGAATCAATAACTGTGTGAAATTGTTTAAGGTTGCTAATGGAGCCCGAGTCTAGTGTATTTGTCGATCAGTTGTTGTTTGTTCTATTTTACAGTTTTAAATGCAGTATGATGTCTGATGTTTTTATTTCATAGTTTCGTGTGCATGTATCACTGTTTCATTGATTATAGACTGAATGACTGAGAACCCGATGTTGTGTGTTGTCTTGTTGGCGTGAACTACCGGTTTGCATGTTTGTGTGTGACTTGATGATGGTGACTAAAGAAAAAGGGATAAAAAGTTATGTGAATTGGTAAACGAATAATGTGGACAGCCTGACTAGGTATCCTGGGAGATGGTGGACGGATCGGGTCCGTAGGGAACCCCACCAGGAACGTGGTCTCTCATACCGGACGGGGTATTGAGACCTTATATGTTTTGGCGCCCATACCGGACGGGGTATTGAGGTTCATGGTTTTGGCGCCCATACCGGACAGGGTATGGGGACGGCCCTGGAATCAGGTTATAAATATTAAGGGTTCACGGGTAGCGGGATCCCTATGGATTCACATGGATACTAGTAGGCTGGTAAAGAGGAATTATGCTGTTTAAAGATTGAAATGCAAACGCGTGATAAATGTTGTATTATAAAGTCTATGTGTTAACGTGATGATGATAATGTTATTGCTTTCATATGTTGTTTTATGAACTTCACCGAGGTAAGTGGATAGTAAAGGATTTTATTATTGATAAAAGAATTTGTTGTAAATTATGCTCCATTGGTCTTTCTGTGTTTTCTACCCACCTTTACCTCCGTGACGGTGAGATAGTGTGATGTCTTTACAGAGCTGGTGTAGCTCATTCCTTATTTAATCATTTCAGATCAGGAAGACATTGTTCCCGAGCCCGTTCTGCAGGAAGACGGCGAAGGGGACGCCTGAAGACTCCGTAGTTATATTTATAGCTTTTATTTTCGAGTTTCTCTTTTAGTTAGTTTGTTCTTTTATACTTTGAGCACGTTTTTGGTTTTAGTGTAAGGGATGTTAATTAAAATTTTTATTTCGCTTCCGCATTTGACCTTTTTAATACACATATTTCATTTTAAGATTCCGGGGCCGTTACAAGTAATTACTTATCTAACCTTGCTGCCATTCGTAAGTTCACCCTCATGACGCATATTGATTAATTATGATTTATCTCCTTGATGCATTAATTATTACGGGATGTGTCAAAATGAACAAAATGGGAAAGACGATTTGAACACATCTAAAAGAAAAATATAAATGGGTGACAACAAAATTGTCTCATTCTTCTTGCAAAAATTCTCCCATTCAATAATCTTTGTCGTAGCTTGAAAAGGAATTATTCTCAGGGGTTCTAAAAGAAGTCTCCTTCATTGCTCTTAATTACTATTATTATTATTATTATTATTATTTATTGTATTGAATTATCTACTATTAATTTATATATATTCACCCTAAATTATGCCTTTGGTTTTTCTCTCTTGGTTTTTCTTACAAAGAGTAGCTTTTTTTCATTTCCACTCTCTTTTCTGTTTTCTAAATAGTCTTCTTTGAATCCTCTTCATTAGCTCTCGGATCATCTCCTTTTATCATTGAAGGAGACCGAGTCTATCCCTGTTACTCTCTTGGATTCCAATGTTTTTCAAAGATTTTCATTAATTTTGCATCTTTTGCCTTCTTCAAGCCAAATGCTGTCAATGAAGAACGGCCAAAAAGGAAGAAAAGCTAATACATCTTTTAGTTTGACTTACATGATTTCCAATCTTGACTTTGGTCTCCTTCTGTGTCGATCTCTCCCTGTCTTCTCTCTTCTCTCCTTCAGCGTCGGTCTCCTTCAACATCTGTTTTGTGTTAATCTTATCATAACCTTTTTTGTGTTGTAGAGTGATAAAGAAGAAATGGGGAAGCTTGTTGTCGAAGCTGGGAAGTCTTTAAACTCCTCAAAACAGTGTTGTTTTCAGGAGCCAGGCTAGGAACTCTTATTTAACCTCTTCAAGACGACATCGTTTTGGGGAGCTAGGCCAAAAGCTAGGTATATAGTATAATACTCGAGCCCGAAATTTGGTCCGGGATATATTTTTGGCAATTTAAAAATAAATAAAAATTTTTTATACATTAATTTAATTTAATTTTGTTGAATTTATTGTAAAAAATAGGTTAGGGATGTAATAAAAAATAGTTTTAGGAAAAAAGGATAAAAATTTGGGGTTGGTGGGTGTTTTTGAAAGAAAAATTAGAAATAGACGATCAAAGTACAAATAGAAAAAGTTCAGCCACGTAGGACCTCTATGGCCAAATCAGAGCAAGAGGGATGGTGGATGAGCTAAAAATCGTAGGCAAAGCCGGGTGGAGCTGCAGTAGCTAAAACTCTAAAATCCCTCTGATGAGCCCCTTCCCGATTCCCGTTTCACATAATTTTTCAATCACTGTGTTCACCGTCATTTTCTATGTAAATTAGCTGAAAAAAGAACCTCAGCCAAGAAGGAGGATCGGCAGAGCCGCCGCACCCGGAGGTTCCCCCTGCCAGTAGGTTCAGTTTTTGTGATTTCCTAGCAAATCAAGGCCCCTAACATGTTTTTCTGTATAAATACAGCTAAAACTGGCAAGAACTTGCCAAAACCGACCAGGCTGAGGTGAACCACCACCGTGGGCAGTAGAGTCAGCACCGAAGCACGACGGTGGTGCCGTGCCAGAACTCTAAAATTTGCTGGAATGAGTTTTGGACACCGATTTGGATTTTTAGGGTATTTTTAGGTATGTGACGAGTGTTTTGAATTCTACAAGAAAAATTCAGGAAACTCAGTACCCGATAGGAGGCATAATAGATAGCTCGACGTCTCGAAACACTGATCCGGGTAAGGATCCCTCACCCTATTCTCTGTTACGATAAATTGAGGCTTAACGATGTATAATTTTGTATTTTTATGAAAAATTAAAAAATCCTAAAAATAATTATAGGTTACTAGTGGAGTCGGAACCGGTTAGTTCATAACTATCTTGATTTCCTGTTTATTTTTCTGTATTGTTCTACTTGCTTAATTGATCTACTGTGTAGCGCCCGGACCGAGGGGGAAAAAAAAAAAGCCACGTCGGCAGCCACGTCAGCAGGCCCGGTCAGCAGTCCCGGCCAACCGGGGCCTGCCACGTGGCAAGACCACGTCGCTCTTGAACGGGCCACATTGGCGATCCGCGTGGGCGCGATCAGACGGCCCAGATCAATCGCGTGATCGGACGGCCCAGATTTAATCGCACGGACGGCCCAGATTTAATCAAAAACGGACGGCCCAGATTAAAACAAAATGGACGGCTGAGATCAAAGGGCAAGGGGTTATAAATAGAACCCCCACACCAGACCACAAACCCTAGCCGCCTGCCGCTCGCCGGAGAAAACGAACCAGAGGCCGACCGCCGCCACCCGCCGCCGCACCGGGGAAATTTCTGACCGCCGATCGAGGTAAATTTCATACCCCCGACTCGTTTTTCCACGCTGATTCCTCCTATGGCCAAATCGAAGCCAAAATCCCGGCCAAACGGCCGGAATATGCGGCCGAAGACCAGCGGCGCCGCCGCGCCCCCTCTCGGTTTTTGCCTCTGACGAGGCCCTTCCCGGCCTCCGTTTGATGCAATTTTTATATCACCGTGATCACCATTCTTTTCTTTACAGGTTGACCGGAGCCGAATCACCAAAACACGAACCTCCCCGGAGAGCCGCCGCACCCGAGAGCGCCGCCGCCGGTAAGCTCCGTTTTTCCGTGATTTTTTGGCACCCCGAGGGCCCTAGGGTTGTTTTCTCACAGGGACCGATGCGAGTGTGGCCGAATTCGGCCGAAAACAGCCAACCTGAGGCGACTCGCCGCCGCCAGCGGCGGCGCCGTCGCCGGAGCACGGCGGAGCCGCCGTGCCGGAGTTGCGATTTGGGCCGAAAGAGGCCCTGGGCCTAATTTGGGTTTTTTTTGGAACACGTGCAGGTACCATTAGTGTGTTTCAGTTCCCCGGGAAAAATTCAGGAAAAATTAGGGACGGCCTGTAGGCGCACTGTGAATCGTATTTGGATCCCGAAAACAAGTAAGGACCCCTCACCCTATTTCCTATCACGGTATTAAAGTTCAAAATGATAAAACGGTATTTCTTGAATTAACGCATGTGTGAAATTGCTTAAGGTTGCTAATGGAGCCCGAGTCTAGTGTGATTTATGATTTACTGTTATTTGGCCTGTTTTACAGCTTTAAATGCATTATGAGGTTTGATGTGTTCATTTTATAGTTTCGAGTGCATATATTATGTTTTATTTATTTATGGGTTGAAAGACTGAAGAACTGATACTGTATGTTGTCTGTTTGGCATGAATTACGATTTGCTTTCTTAAATGTGAATTGATGATGCTTATTGAGGAAAAGAAAAATGAAAGATTGTGTAGACTGATAATTGTATGATGGGGTTAGCCTGACTAGATATCCTGGGAGATGGTGGACGGACCGGGTCCGTAGGGAACCCTACCGGGATTGTGGTCTCACATGCCGGACGGGGTATGGAGATCTTATGGTTTTGGCGCCCATACCGGACGGGGTATGGGGACGGCCCGTTTCACCCTCATACCGGACGGGGTATTGAGGTTTATGGTTTTGGTGCCCATACCGGACGGGGTATGGGGACGACCCGTTTCACCCTCATACCGGACAGGGTATTGAGGTTTATGGTTTTGGCGCCCATACCGGACGGGGTATGGGGACGGCCCTGGAAACTGATTATGAATGTTAAAGGTTAACGGGTAGCGGGACCCCTATGGACCCCCATGGATACTAGTAGGCTGGTAAATGAGAAAAGGATATGTTGTATAATGATTGAATTACAAAAGGCGTGATAAGTGCTATGTTTTACAGCTTATATTATTCCATGTTTGTGATAATGTTATTGTTTTCTTATATTGCTTCATGAATTCCACCGAGGTAAGTGGATGGTAAAGGTTTTATCATAAATAAAAAGGATTTGTTGTAAATCATGCTCCATTGGTCTTTTGTGTTTTTCTACCCACCTTTACCTCCGTGACGGTGAGATATCGTGATGTTCTTACTGGGCTAGTGTAGCTCACTCCTTATTTAACCATTTCAGATCAGGAAGACATGGTTCCCGAGCCCGTTCCGCAGGAGGACGACGAAGGGGATGCCTAGAGACTCTGTAGTCATACTCATAGTTTTATTTTCGAGTTTCTCTCTTAGTTAGTTTAATCTTTTATACTTTAAGTACGTTTTTGGTTTTCGTGTAAGGGATGTTAACTGAAATTTTGATCTCGCTTCCGCATTTAATATTTATAATATAATTTCCATTTTTTGAATTACCGGGGCTGCTACATACTGTATGATTAAAATTGTAAATTATTTTTTTTCATTTATTGATTGTCTGATCATAATCTTTATCTGATTCATTAATTTGAAATAAAGGCCCCAATTACATGTCTCAATTATTAAGGTATGAAATCGTGTTGTTTGCTTAAATGTTGTTTTATTGATTTGTTAATATACAATAAGATATTGGTATTGCCTGATTGGTTGTTTTGTTGATGAAAAATCTGTATATAAAAGACTTACTGGGTACCCTTGAAAGGGCAGATGGGCCCATTACATAGGGAACCCTACCATAAACGTAACCTCAGTCGGATAGGCTTAAAAAGTCCCCTACCAGAAAGGTTTGAAAAATATGGTTCACCCTCATACCGGACAGGGTATCGAGGCGATGGAATGTTTGGCGCCCATTATCGGATAGGATATGGAGACGACCGATTTGTTATTTAAATTGGACATCCGGTTCACGGGTAGGGGGGGACAGCATTATAGAACCCCAGGGGTACCGGTAAGCAGGTAAGGAAGGAAAGCTATCATCTCTCATTTTCTTATATATGAAAATAAAAAGTGTATGAATATGAGTCTTTATAGGCTGTCTTTGAAAAACTCATTATGGTAAGTATAAAATAAATATCTCCAAGTTTAAATGTATTTAAATAAAGCAAGGGTTCCATTAGTTATTTTTTTTATTTTTACCAATTTTCAGTTTTCTGTATCTGTGATTAGTGTGATATTTTTACTGGGCTAATGTAGCTCACTCTTTCGTTAACTATTTCAGATAAAGAGGACCAAGATCCAGATCCTGATCAATAAGAGGGTTGTGAGTAGTTCAGACTCCCGTTAAGTGCTGCTGAAAGTGGTCCTAGGATGCTTAGCTATTTGTTTTTCATTTTATTTTTTTAATTTTCATTTTTCTTTTATAAGGGATATTCCTATAACCTTACTGGGCATTCTAAATTATGGTGTAAGGAATGTAAACTATAACTCCATTAATCGCTTCCGTATTTAATTTATGAATTTATTTTAATAAGTTTTAGACCTTTACATATAGGCTTGGATTGAAGTGGAAATGTTTGAGCCTATTTTTAATGCTTCTGTTATGGATTAGATTGGAAGTTTAATCTTTAGGAGTTAGGCCTTCTAATAAAAAATTGGGCTCAGGCATAATAATAAAAAATTGGGCGGGGGCACAATAATAAAAAACCGGGCTTGGGTATAATAATAGAACAAATAAATGAAGGCCTGGAACTTTTCTATCCAAGCCCGAAACCCTCTCTTTTGTTTTTTGAACCATTATGAATGAGAAATAAAATAAAAAAATAAAGAAAGAATAATAAAAAAGTAAAATTAAAAAAATAAATATTATAATAATAACAATAATAAAAAAAATACCTAAACTAACTCGCATCGATTTTTTTAGAAAAAACTAAAACGGGCTTGATAGGTTGGTTTGTGTTCATTGAGTGGGGTCAAACTTCACCATTCTCATCAATGAGTGATACATCATCAATATTTATCAATTCAACTCTAATATCTATCTCCGATGTCTGATATAGGACATCACCCTTGCTTTTTTACTTTTAGTGTTATTAGCTTGATGAGTCAATTATCAAATATGTGTTTTTAAACATTTTGTGTGTAAAATTATATTATTATAATATGTTATAATAATTTTTGAATGGTATATCTTTGACCAAACCCACAATTCTTGAAAAAGTATAATAATTTTATTTTATGATATTGTAAACTTATATATTGAGGTATATTCAATCAAATTTAAATATTACTATACGAGTTTGAGAATATATCATTAATATTTCACATTATTTTAATAGGGGTCTCAGACTACATCCTTGATATTTCATAAATAAAAACATCAAAGCTGAGGATTGAAGATACACTAAGATTACATGAAATACATCAAATTATAGAAATATGTGACTAAAATCATGCTTAGAGAAACATGCAGACAACCAAACTATGGTTAAGTGAGGTCTTAAGAGAAAGAGGAATTAGACCAATCTCCATTGTTTTACTTATTAGATACTAAAGACAATATAATCTCTTGTTCTCCAATAGTAAACACTAAATGTTATTCTTGTTGGTATGAATTTCAGTTCATTTAGTCCATAGAGAGGGATTGGTGTTACAGTTGTTGTTGCTTTACCATAGAAAATCAATATTGATTGGAGTAGATGTATCTCCAAAACCCTTCATAACTGCATTTGGGTTCATAGTCGCAACTATTATTAGTGCTTGCGGCGTTGACATCAATTAATGTTGAGATGATTCGTTGAGTGTGTTAATTCTTTTTGAATTTACTCCAGCTCTTGCTCTATCATCCATTATGATGATTATTCCTCTTGTGTTAATTCTTTCCCATAAGGCGTTCGAACATCACCTGTTTAATCTCTTGCTAATGATTATTCTTATGTTGTTTTCTAGTTGCTCCATGGCTTTAGTGATCCTTTCAAGAATGAAGCCTTCTTGTGTCATCTTTTTCTTGTTTTGCTTCATCTCGGGCATCCTCTTAAAATCAGTTAATACTTCTTGAGCTCTTGAAGGTGAGGGCCAAATCTCAGGTTGTGATTGATATGGGCTGTAAATTATAGCACAAGCTTTAACATCACAAAGGGTGCGTAGTTCACTAACCTTTTCTATCAAACCCTTCTTCCTCTTCTTGAATGTGGCTTTTCTAGCAGAATTAGCAGTGATATAACCAAGCTTCATTTTTTTTCTGCCCATGGTATTGTTGTTGTTTTACTCAGACAATACTGGTCTTTATATAGAGGAGTACAAGACTATAGATTAGTATAAAGATTGTGACTCATTGATGCAAGTACTCCGAGAAGTATTTTTAAATATTTTAAATACTTACCTTATTTACTTAAATTTATTGCATTACATAAATGGCTTTCTAAATAAATATATTATTTTCTCAAAAGTAAAGAGGAAACATATCTTGGATTAAGGTAAATAAGCAGAATTGGTAATGCAATCATATCTTAAGTCCCAAATCAAACAGTGGTCAAGTAAGGCAGTAATACGTGCATTTAAATCATAAAATAGATAAACCAGATACCATCATGCTTTTAAACTGTAAAATAAATCAACCGAAATCAACAAAAAACAATGTCTGGTTTGGGCTCCATTAACAATCCGTAATTAATTATGCACATCTATTTAATTTGTACAAAGATCGTATTATCATTTATTCAAACTTCAAATCTATGATAGGAAATAGGATGAAGGGTCCTTATTTGATTTGATACCGAAAAGATAAATGGTTTACTGCGCCTACGAGCGGTCCCTGAGTTCCCTAAATTTTTCTTCGGAAACTGAAACATGCTTGTGAAACCTACAAATGTCCCAAAAAAATCCAAAAATTAGTCCCAGGGCCTACTCAGCCAATTTCAGAAATTCGGCACGGCGGTTCCACCGTGCTCCGGCGAAGGAAATCTGCCTCGGGTTGGCTATTTTTAGTCATTTTTGGCCAAATTCAGCCAAATTTACATCAATTACTGCGAGAAAACACACTTAGGGCCCTCGGTTGGCCGAAAAAATTGTAGAAAATTGAAACTCACCGGTGGCGGGACTCTCCAGTGCGGCGGCTCCTCCGGCTCACATTACGGTTGGGTGTTTTGCTCCGGTTGACCTGTAGAGAAGGAAACAGTGATCACAACGATAGAAAAATTACATCGAATGGGAATCAGGAAGGGCCTCATCGGAGGCGTTTTCTGAAATACCCTGCGGCGACAATGCCGGACTTTGCCAGTATTTTTTGTCCAATCAGCTGATCTTTTTACTTCGATTTGGTCATGGGCGTGTTTAAAATTAAATTCTAAGCAAATGGTAAATTTTTACCTCGTTTGGCAGTCAAAAATTGTTCCGGTGCTATGCCGGGTGGCGGCGGTCGGCTCCCTGGCGGTTGGGTTGTCTTCTCCTACAAGGGGTTCTAGCAGTTAGGATTAGGGTTTAGGTGTGGATGGAGTTATTTATACCCATCTGCTTTTGATCTGGGCCATCCATCGCTTTTGATATGGACTGTCCGATCGTGATTAAATAGGAAATGAATCTGGGCTGTTCATCGCGATACAATCTAGGTCGTCCGTGCGCGCAGGAACAGATCTCAGTCGTTCGATCGCGCGCACGCGGATCGCCCACGTGGCCTCCTGCGTCAACGCCTCTGCCACCTAGCACGTCCTAGTTGGTCGGGGTTGCTGACCGAGTATCTGACGTGGTGCAATTTTTTTAAATTGTATTTTGACCTCCAGTTTCTAATTTTTCTTTCAAAAATACCCCCATAACCCAAAGTTTCACCCCTTTTTCCCAAAATTATTTTCAATTTAATCCTTTATCAATTTTTTTATCCCTTTTTTTCATTAAATTAAAATAAGTTAAATTAAAATAAATTAAATAAATAATAATTATATTTAAAAAAATAAAGAATAAAGAATAAATTTTAGGTGTTACATATTTAACCTCTTCAAGACGACATTGTTTTGGGGAGTCAAGCCAAAAGCCAGGTATATAGGCTTGGGTTCAAGGGGAAACATTTTAAGCCATTTGTTTAATGCTTCTGTTATGGATTAGACTGAAAGTTTAATAATAAAAAATCGGGCTTTGGCATAATAATAAAACAAATAAATACAGGCCCAGAACTTTTCTGTCCAAGCCCAAAACCCTCTCCTTTGTTTCTTGAACCACAATGAATGAGAAATAAAATAAAACAAAATAAAAAAAGAATAATAAAAAAAGTAAAATTAAAAAATATATATAATAATAACAATAACAACAATGATAAATTTATCCGAGTGTGGATAAAATAAATCTTTTCAATTATCATTTTAGTTACACTATTCTATATTATTATAAATATTTATGTTATGTCAAGACAAAATTATAATATGATAACTAGTCTTCTTTATTTATGATTTTGCAAATTTCAGGACCAAAATCAATGATAAAAATATCAAAAACTAAGAAGGAAAACACGATTCTTATATACACATACGAATATTCTCCTTATAACCTTTTTTAAAAGTTAGAACCATTATATATTACATATCTATATTATGTATTTTAAAAACTAAAATTAAATTTGGGTTAAAGCAATTTTGACCTAAAACTCACACATATGATCTTGAAGCTGATATGTTTGGATCAATAGAGAGCTTGGTTTTTCTTTATTCATGTTTGGATCAAGTTCAAGTTTTGGAAAAGCCATCACGAGCATGACGTGTTGTCATTCTTACTTAAGATCTCACCCACGTTGCTTTAAATTCTTTTTTCATTTTCTACATTTCTATATACTTGATAAACACATGTATACCAACCTAGTTCCAAATTTGCTGCACATAAAAATGAGATTTTCCTCCAATTTCATTTGTTACTTAGTCTAACTCTTTACTTCAATATTTTCTTAGAATGTATATACCTTGAAAGAGTAGGAATGCCAAAATATTAAGTTTCAGGACAAGTTTGCTAAAACTTAAACTTTACATGATTCTTATAATATGTTATGATAATTTTTAAGCAATTTATCTTTGATCCAAACTAATAGTTCTTAGGAAAATAAATGAATTTTATTTTATGATATTGTTAATTCATACATTGAGTTATATTCAATCAAATTGAAATATTACTATGTGAATTTAAAATTAAAAATATTATACATATTTAGCAATATATTACTTGACATGTTGGCTTGTATTCATTTGTTTTAGTGATAAGGGTATCTTAGAGTTAGTTTTTGCATACTCATGAAGCATTCAACAAGAGTTGAATCTAAATAGTTAAAATATGAAATATATCTTATTGCCAGCTGTACTACTACTTTTCTAATATATATTTTAACATCTATGTTAGACATTTTTTCTTTTCCATGTAGGATTGTATTAATGGCTTCCCTTCTTAACAAAAGGATTAATGCCAGCTGGGTATGACAAATTTGACCGTAAAATTTTCTTTATCAATCATATTAGCTAGTCGTGTAAAAAGTTATCAAGTACTATAACAAGCAACGAATGAGCTGTGTACACTAGAACACGTAGACCAATTGTTAGGATTCAATATCTTTCAAGTTAATTTTCTTCAATTTTTAGTAGTACATTAAAGCACCCAACCAACTCTGATTATTTACCTAAATCCAACATATATTTCGTGTTCACTTTTAAGAAAATAATATATTTGTTTGGGATTTATATAATGCAACAAATTTGAGTAAATGAGACAATTTTTTTAATATTTCGATATACATCTCGGGGTGCCTGCATCTATTAATCAAAATCTTTATACTAATCTATAGTCTTGCATTTCTTTATATAAAAAAGAAATATTGTTTGAGTAAAAGAAAACACCACCACCATGGCCAGGAAAAAAAAAGTAAAGCTTGTCTGTATCACTGACGATTCAGCTTGTGCTATAAAGGTTAGTGAACTAAACAACTTTTGTTATGTTAAGCTTGTGCTATAATTTACAGCCCATATGAGTCACAATCTAAGGTTTAGTCTTCACCTTTAAGAGCCCAAAAAGTGCTAGCTGATTTTAAGAGGATACTTAAGATTGAGCGAAAAAAGAAAAAGATGACACAAGAAGGCTTCATTCGTGAAAGGATCACTAACTCCATATAGTAGCTAAAAAAATATTATAAAAATAATAATGAGAAAGAAATTAAATTGGTCATGTTCGAAAGATCCAAACCCACAATTCTTAGGAAAATAGATGAGTTTCATTTTATGATATTGTGAACTTATATATTGAGTTATATTCAATTAAATTGAAATATTACTATGTTGTAAATTATAGACAAGCTTTAACATCACAAAGAATGCTTAGCTCACTATGTTGAGTTTTAATTTACCATGTGGGCTTATATGTGTAAATTATTGTACATAAAAAGCTATCAAATTAATTGGACTCGGTTAAAAGTGATCTGATACGATTAAAAGTATATTGGGTTTTAATGAATCAAATTAAAATGTGGTGTTTTTATATATAGAGACCATATATGTGATTTCTAATGTTGTGACGAGTCAAATTAGGAGTAAAGAAAGTTGATAGGTAGGTTTGCCTAAAAATATATAATTATGGTCCTCTCTCTTCACCGAATTTTGCCATTTGTGTGAATACAACAATTTCAAACTTCTATAAATTGCCCTTCTCCTTTGCTTCCTCTCCACACTTCCATTTCTTCCATTTCTCAAAGATTTAGAGAAAGAGATAGTAAATTAGAGAGAAGAAGAGAAAAAAAGGAAAATGGTGAAGAAAAAAACATTAAGGTTTCAGTAAGGAATCTAATATTACTTTCGACGTCTTAAGGAGTATTTTTTAGATAAACAAATTTAATATGATTGTTATTTTATTTGTTTTGCATGCCTCTATGTTCAAATGAGTCGAATTGTTCTAATTTTCAAGCATACTATGTGAATTACTGACACTTGATGAATTTACATGTAATATATATAATATGTAGTCTGTAATAGCAAAGTAAGAAAAAAAAAAGAGAAAAGTGGAATGAAGCCTATATGGTCTGAAGTGTATTTGTATTGACATGCATATTTCATCAAGTGTCTCATTAGGCTTTTTATCTCTGAAGGGTATCTGTTCCCCTTGCCTTTCGATGTATCTTTTTCCTCCTCTCCTATCTTGTCTGAAAAGACGTAAGAGGACCGCTCGCAGCAGATGACGGTGAGCCCTTTGACGAGAGTGGTATCGCATTATCTATAGGGGTCACCTGTGGCTAAGTAATGTCGTTACTATAGATATCTTTTAGGTCCACTATGGTTGGTATGGTCATGGTAATAGATCATACCATGGTTTGGCCAGTCGGAAGTGGGCCTGAGCAAATTACCATATTTATATCCCACTTGGGCAGTTGGAAATCTATATCTATCCTTAGAGATGGAAGTTTGTAATGACTTTCAATCAGATGCATAAAAGATCTCGAAATAAAAGATCTAGATGATCTTGGATGGATTATTAATCGAAACATGAAGGAAATCGGGTGGAGAAAAAATATACTAAAGAGTGGATAATAATTCTAAACTTGTACAAGAAATGCTAAAATCTTCAGCATAAGCAACACCTCCAGTGCAACTCACTACACTCGCATCAAATCCTAGTATTCATGACGAGAATTAATGTTACCATTGAGAGATACCAACTAGTTTAAGTTATATATTTGATTTTCTCATAAAAATAGTTGCGTCCCTCCCATCGACGATTTTTTTTATATGATGTAAATCTATAATTTTAGCTTATCATTTATGTTTTTGAAAGAAATATCCTTTTTTTATTAATTATTTGTTTATCCTTAGAAACTTAAATTTAATTATGAAAATTATGTGTTTCAAAATTAATCAGAAAAATTAAGTGGCATACATCTAAACTTTGATTAACAATTAATTACATGTAAGTACGAGTTTTTGAAAGACACGTTTACTCATTAAGTTTGTATTTAATGTTGCGTAGCAAACAATTATGTCACACAAGAGAAATATGGTAAATTAGAATTTTCTTAAAATCTACATTAAAATCCTATTGATGATAAGTTAAAAATGAACTTTGCAAAACGAGATAAAACTTTACAAAGATGATTAATATAAAATAACAGTGTTGTCACCAATCTTATTTTTAATAGGATTGAACATTAAAAATATGAAGCACTAGTCTAAACTTGAGATCCAACATCTCTCTGGTTTTACGAGGTAAGAAGGTGCAAAACACCTACCTCATGATGCATATTGATTAATTATGATTTATCTCCTTAATGCATTGATTATTATGGGATGTGTCAAAATGATCAAAATGGGAAAGAGGATTTAAATACATCAGAAAGAAAAATCAAAATGGGAGACAACAAAATTGTCTCATTCTTCTTGCAAAAATTCTCTCAGCTAGTAAAGGAATGATTCCTAAGGGGTTCAAAAAAGAGTCTCTTTCATAGCTCAAAATCTATTATTATTATTATTATTTATTCTATTTAATTATCTACTATTAATTTATATATATTCACCCTTAATGATGCTTTTGGTTTTCTCTCTTGGGTTTTCTTACAAAGAATATATTTTTTTGTTTATTTCAACTCTCTTTCTTTTTTATTTTCTAAAGAGTCTTTTTTGAATCCTCTTCATTAGCTCTTGGATCACCTCCTTTTATAGTTCAAGGAGGCCGAGTCTTTCTCTGCTACTCTCTTGGATTTCAATGTTCTTCAAAGCTTGATTTTGCATCTTCTGCCTTCTTCATGCCAAATGTTGTCAATGAAGAACGGCTAAAAAGGAAGAAAAGGTAATACGTCTTTCAGCTTCAGCTTTCATGATTTCCATTCTTGACTTCGGTCTCCTTTAGTGTTGATCTCTCCTTATCTTCTCTTTTCTCTCCTTCATCGTTGGTCTCCTTCAGCATCTGTTTTGTGTTAATCTTATCATAACCCTTTTTGTGTTGTAGAGTGAAAAAGAAGAAATGGGGGAAGCTCGTCGTCGAGGCTGGGAAGTCTTTATTAAACTATTTAAAACAGTGTCGTTTTTGGGAGCCATGCATAAAACAAGGTATATAGACTTGGGAACTCTTATTTAACCTCTTTAAGACAACATCGTTTTGGGGAGGCAGGCATAAAACCAGGTATATAGGCTTGGGTTAGAGAGGAAACGTTTGAGCCATTTTTCAATGCTTCTGTTATGGATTAAATTGGAAGTTTAATCTTTAAGAGTTGGGTCATCTAATAGAAAACTGAGCTTGGGTATAATAATAAAAAATCAGGCTTGGGCACAATAATAAAAAACTGGGCTTGGGCATCATAATAGAACAAATAAATACAGACCTGGAACTTTTCTATCCAAGCCCGAAACCCTCTTCTTTGTTTCTTGAATCACCATGAATGAGAAATAAAATAAAACAAAATAGAGAAGGAATAATAAGAAAAGTAAAATTAAAAAAGAAATATTATAATAATAACAATAATAAAAAAAAATACATGAACCAACTCGTATTGATTGTTTTTGAAAAACTAAAGTGGGCTTGAGAGGTTGGTTTGTGTTCATCGAGTGGGGTCGAGCTTCACCATCCTCATCAGTGAGACTATACATCATCAATATTAATCAATTCAACTCTAATATTTACCATTAGCGTAAATAATTAGCTTGATGAGTCATCATCAAATATTTGTTTTTAAAAAATTTATGTGTAAAATTACATTATTATAATATGTTATGATTATTTTTTAACAATATATCTTTGATCCAAACCCATAATTCTTGAGAAAGTATAATAATTTTATTTTATGATATTGTGAACTTATATATTGGAATATATTAAATCAAATTTAAATATTACTATATGAGTTTGAGAATATATCATTAATATTTCACATTATTATAATAGGGGTCTAAGACTACATCCTTGATATCTCATAAATGAAAACATCACAGTTAAGGATTGAAAATATGCTAGGATTACATGAAATACATCAAATTATAGAAATATAAGACCAATATCATGCTTAGAGAAACATGTAGACAACCAAACCATAGTTAATTAAGGTCCTAAAAGAAAGAGGAATTAAGCTAATCTCCATTGTTTTACTTATTAGATACTAAAGACATTATGATTTCTTGTTCTCTAGTAGCAAGCCCTAAATGTTGATCTTATTGGTATGGATTTGAGTTCGTCCAGTCCATAGAGAGGGGTTGGTGTTGCAGCTATTATTACTTTTTCATAAAAAATTCAATATTGATTAGAGTAGGTGTCTCTCCAAAACCCTTCATAACTTCATTTAGGGTCATAGTTGCAACTATTGTTGGTGCTTGTGGCGTTGACAGTAATTGATGTTGAGATGATTCATTGAGTGTGTTAATTCTTTTCTCTGTTTCCTCCAACTTTTGCTCTATCATCCATTCTAGATTGTTCAAACTAATGATGTCAAGTTGGTGAAGAGGCTTTCCCATAAGGCTTTCAAACATCACATATTTAATCTTTTTCTGATGATTATTCTTACGTTGTTTTTCTAGTTGCTCTATGGCTTTAGTGATCCTCTCACGAACAAAGCCTTCTTGTGTCATCTTTTTCTTCTTTTGCTTCATCTCAGGCATTCTCTTAAAATCAGTCAGCACTTCTTAAGCTCTTAAAGGTGAAGGTCAAACCTCAGGTTGCGACTCATATAGGCTGTAAATTATAACACAAGCTTTAACATCACAAAGGGTGCTTAGTTCACTAACCTTTTTTTATCAAACCCTTCTTCCTCTTCTCGAAGGTGGCTTTTCTGACAGAATCGCCAGTGAGATAGGCAAGTTTCATTTTTTTTCTGCTCATGGTATTGTTGTTGTCTTACTCAGACAATACTGGTCTTTATATAGAGAAATGAAAGACTATAGATTAGTATAACGATTGTGACTCATTGATGCAGACACCCCGATAAGTATATCTTAATATTTTAAAACTTACCTTATTTACTTAAATTTATTGCATTACATAAATAGCTTTCCAAATAAATATATTATTTTCTCAAAAGTGAATAGGAAACATATCTCGTATTAAGGTAAGTACCCAAAATTTGTGAGTGCTTTACTATATTACTGAAGAAAGGAAAAAAAAAATGAGCTGGTAAGATATTGAATCCTAATAGTTGGTCCGCGTGAATGTTGTGGTGTACGCAGCTCATTTGTTGGTTGTTTTGGTACTTGACAGCTATTTATATGGCTAGGTAATATGTTTGATAGAGAAGATGTTACTGTCAACTTTCTCATATCCAGCTTGCATTAACACTTTTGTTGAGGAGAAAAGCCATTAAATAAATCCTACATAGAAAAAAGAGCATCCACATAGATGTTAAATGACATATTAGATAACTGTTGATAAAACTGACAGTGAGATATATTTCATACTTTAACTATTTAGGTTCAACTCTTGTTAAATGTGTCATATGTATGCAAAAATTAACTTTAAGATACTCTTATCGATAAAATAAATAAATAAGTGCACTAATATTATCTAGTATTCATGTATTAATTGTTGCAATTGACACATAAATAGTTAAATGTAATATTTAAAATATATAATTTTTAATATAATTAAATAAAAAGATAAATTAAAAAATATATTTTCCTTTTTCTTGTTCTTTAACTCAGTTTGATGTTTTTTTCTTCAAACTTTTCAAGTGCACATAAAATTTTGATAGTTGTCCTTTGATCCCCCAAAATAATTTGTTTTACGTTTTTCTTTTGTACAAATTAGGATCTTCATTTTTTTAATAGTATGATAACTCTCGATAATCATTAAATGAGTCATATAACTCATTTTATAAGAATTAAAAGACGTATATGGGGAGTCAAGTATTTAATAGAAGTTTTCACAATAATTTTTTAAAATAATAGATTTCTTTTTATATTTTTATTTAACTAGATAGTAAGCATTACAATTCTATTAGTTTTATTTTTATGAAAGACTTATCATTATTAAATATAAAATATCTTTATAATTCGATCTACAATCAAATATTATATATATTAGCTACATATAATTGAGCTTTTATTTTTTCTCATGCATATAAAAAATAACATTTTTCTTCACAATGTACATTAAATAACATAAAAATAATTATTTGAATAGAAAAATCCATTCCAGTCATATGTATGATAACGTGGAGAGAGAACCGAGGGTCTTCTATAAACGACATCACTATGACTTAATGATACTGGTTCACGGGCTCTAGTTTTATTTAAACTGGGTTCCCATTAGATTATTTTAGCAAAATAATATATTTGAATCACATATGCATGCTAACTATTTAAAATATATAACCATCAAGCTTTAGTTTATTGGTTATCCATGTTCGCATTCATATTAAAAGTTTAAATTTCAATTCTTACCTAAAACAAACTCATGACTCTTCTATAACACCACTATTGATTCCAAGACTTAGTTTAATTAAAATAGAGATTTAAAAAAAACCATTTGATTACAACTATATGAAATGCATCATCAATATTTATCTATTAATATAATAGCCCAAAGAAAGACTTCACTTGCATAAATTAAGATATTTTAGTATAACTTCCCAATAAATCTTATTTTAAGAAATGCTATTTTGGATGAAATTAAGAATAAAATATAAATAGAAACTACCCCAGGAGAAAAGAAAAGGGAAAGGGAACAGAGAAAAGAATGAAGGAAAGGTTACTCCTCAAGTGAGAGACATTTTCCCTCAAAATTAATGAGAGAATTTCCCCCCATAAAAGTGAGAAAATGAAAGAGAAATTTAAGAAGCGAAACATTTCTTAAGAGAAAAATTATCCTTGAAAAAAAATGAGAGAAATTAAAAAAACAAATAGGAAACAGAAAGAGAATTCCCCTTGGGAGAAGAATTCCCTCGAGCAAGAATTTTTCCCCAGTGGAAAAATAATTTTCTCATTGCCAAATTTTTTTTCACATGGGTAAAACAACATCCCAAGATGTCAAAAACATGCCAAGAGGTGAGAAAAATGATAGAAGTGGAAATAAAAAGATAAAATGATGATTAAGGTTAAGTGGAGAAACTATTCCTCACATGAGGGAGAAAAATTACCTTTAAGAAGAAAGTTATTTCCCTGATGTAAGAAAAAAGGAAAAATGGAGGAAACATGCATTGAATGATAAGAAGACACACGAGAAAAGAAAGTAGAATCAAGAGAAAAAATTTTGGTGAAAGAGAAAAGGGAGAGAAATGAAATTTCCCATGGGGAGATTTTCTTCCATTTTGGCTACTTATTTTATTTAATTTTCTACTATTAATTGATATATATATTCAACCTCAATGATGCCTTTGGTTTTCCCTCTTGGGTTTTCTTATAAAAAGTATATATATTTTTATTTCTTATCTCTTTCTTTTCTTTTTTTGGGATAGGCTTCTCTGAATCCTCTTTGTTAGCTACTTTTATCATTGAAGGAGGCTGAGTCTTTCGCTGCCATTCTTTTAGATTCTAATATCCCTCAAAGCTTTTCATTGACTTCTGTCTTTTTGTCTTCTTCAATTCAAATGTTGTCAAAAAAGAATGGCTAAAAAGGAAGAAAAGCTAATACGTCTTTTAGCTTCAGCTTTTATGATTTTTATTCTTAACTTTGGTCTCCTTCAGCGTCGATCTCTCCCTGTCTTCTCTCCTTCAATGTCGGTCTCTTTCAGCATCTTTTTTGTACTAATCTTATCATAACCTTTCTTGTGTTGGAAAGTGAAAAAGAAGAAATGGGAAAGCTCCTCGTCCAGGCTAGGAATTCATTATTAAACTCCTCAAAATAGTGTCGTTTTTAGGGACCAGACTGGGAACTCTTATTTAAGCACTTTACGACGACATGTTTTGGGAGCCAGGCAAAAAACCAGGTATATAGGCTTAGGTTGAAAGGAAACATTTTGAGCCATTTGTTTAATGCTTCTGTTATGGATTAGACTGGAAGTTTTAATCTTTAGGAGTTAGGCCTTCTAACAAAAAATCGGGCTTGGACATAATAATAAAAGATTGGGTTTGGGCATAATAATAAGAAACCGGGCTTGGGAATAATAATAAAACAAATAAATGCAGGCTTGGAACTTTTCTGTCCAAGCTCGAAACCCTCTCATTTGTTTCTTGAACCATCATGAATGAGAAATA
Source organism: Carica papaya (assembly GCF_054855325.1). Classification (NCBI taxonomy): domain Eukaryota; kingdom Viridiplantae; phylum Streptophyta; class Magnoliopsida; order Brassicales; family Caricaceae; genus Carica; species Carica papaya. Next base: position 42,624,332 of record NC_142313.1, on the reverse strand, counting down.
AAATAAAACAAAATAAAAAAAGAATAATAAGAAAAGTAAAATTAAAAAAATATATATATAATAATAACAATAACAGTAATGATAAATTTATCTTAGTGTGGACAAAATAAATCTTTTCGGTTATCATTTTAGTTACACTATTATATATTATTATAAATGTTTATATTATGTCCAGATAAAATTAGAATATGATAACTACTTTTTTTAACTTATGCTTTTGTAAATTTTAAGACCAAGATCAATTATAAAAATATAAAAAATAAAGAAGAAAAACATGATTCTTATACACACACACAAATATTCTCCTTATAATCCTTTTTTTAAGTTAGAACTATTATATGTTACATATCTAAAATTAATTTTGGGTTAAGGAAATTTTGACATGAAACTCGCACATACGATCTCGAAGTAGACATGTTTGGATCAAGTTTAAGTTTTGGAAAAACCATCACGAGCATGGTGTGTTGTCATTCTTACTTAAGATCTCGCCCATGTTGTTTTAACTTTTTTTTTTTTTCATTTTCCACATTTCTTTACACTTAACCACTATTGCCCATATATAGGCACACTTTTAGTTGTAATAGATATGTATCTATCACTTGATAAACACATGCATACCAACCTAAGTCTATGTTTGTTGTATATAAAAATGAGATTTTTCTCTAATTTCATTTGTTACTTAGTCTAACTCTTTACCTCAATATTTTCATAGAATGTATATACCTTGAAGGAATAGGAATGCCAATATACTAATTTTCAGGACAAGTTTTTTAAAACTTAAATTTGACCCAATTCTTATGATATGTTATGATAATTTTTGAGCAATAAATCTTTAATCCAAACTCATAGTTCTTAAGAAAATAAATGAATTTTATTTTATGATACTGTAAACTTATATATTGAGTTATATTCAATCAAATTGAAATATTACTATATGAATTTAAAATTAAAAATATTATACATATTTAGCAGTATATTACTTGACATGTTGGTTTGTATTCATTTATTTTAGCGGTAAGGGTATCTTAGAGTTTAGTTTTTGCTTACTGATGAAGCATTCAATAAGAGTTGAATCTAAATATTTAAAATATGAAATATATCTTACTGCCAGTTGTAGTACTACTTTTCTAATATGTATTTTAACATTTATGTTAGACGTTTTTTTTTTTCCATGTAGGATTGACTTAATGGCTTCCCTTCTTAACAAAAAGGTTAATGCCAGCTGCGTATGATAAAATTGACCGTAAAATCTTCTTTATCAAGCATATTAGCTAACCATGTAAATAGCTGTCAAGTACTATAACAAGAAACAAATGAGCTGTGTATACTAAAACATGTAGATCAATTGTTAGGATTCAATATCTTTCAGGCTCATTTTTTTTTCAATTTTTAGTATATTAAAGCACCCCAGCTACTTACCTTAATCCAAGATATATTTCATGTTCACTTTTAAGAAAATAATATTTTTGTTTGGGAAGTCATTTATATAACGCAATAACTCTCAGTAAATAAGACAAGTTTTTTAATATTTAGATATACTTATCGGAGTGCCTGCATCTATAAGTCACAATCTTTATACTAATCTACAATCTTGCATTTCTCTATATAAAGAGCAATATTGTTTGAGTAAAAGACAACAACAACACTATGGTTAGGAAAAAAAAAAAGGTGAAGCTTGTCTGTATCACCGAGCGATTCTGCTAGAAAAACCGCCTTCGAGAAGAGAAAGAAGGGTTTGATAAAGGTTAGTGAACTAAACAATTTTTGTGATGTTAAGCTTGTGTTATAATTTACAGCCCGTATGAGTCGCAATCTAAGGTTTAGCCTTCACCTTAAGAGCCCAAGAAGTTCTAATTTATTTTAAGAGGATACTTGAAAGTGAGCGAATAAAGACATATGACACAAGAAGGCTTCATTCATGAGAGGTTCACTAAATCCACATAGCAGCTAAAAAAATATTATAAAAATAATAATGAGAAAGAAAGTAAATAGGTCATGTTCGAAAGATCCAAACCCACAATTCTTAAAAAAATAAATGAATTTCATTTTATGATATTGTGAACTTATATATTGAGTTATATTCAATCAAATTGAAATATCACTATGTTGTAAATTATAGCACAAGCTTTAACATCGCAAAGAATGTTTAGCTCACTGTATTGAGTTTTAATTTACCATGTGATAAATTATTGTATATTTTTATTATCAAATTAATTAGATCTGGTTAAAAGTGATCTGATATGGTTAAGAGTATATTGGGATTTAATGCATCAAATTAAAATGTGGTCTTTTTTATGTATAGAGACCATATCTGTAATTTCTAATGTTGTGATTGTCAAATTAGGAATAAAAAAAGTGTACAGGTAGGTTTGCCTATAAATATGTGGTTATGGTCCTAAAATTATACCTAGAATTTTTCTATTATGACATCACATCATTAGAAATAAAGAAAGTGAGAGAACTTCAAATGACTACGTGCTAATTTAGAAGATCTACCACAAGACTTACAGATTTCTTCTACTATGGATTCAGGTACGCTTCTGTTTCAGATCTAAATCTCTTTGATTTGATGTGAGCATGGTGGTTGTTTTAGATTTAGATCCATATATGATTTTATGAATTCCTTACACACTAATCATTTTTATTAGACCCTTTTTTCTCTCCTTGAATGTGGCTTTTCTAATAGAATATTTAGTGATATAGGCAAGCTTCACTTTTTTTTTTTCTGGCCATGGTATTGTAGTTGTCTTACTCAGACAATATTGGTCTTGTTGAAGGCTACATAAGTATGTAACAACTAACTCTAAGATACCTTTACCACTAAAATAAAGGAATAAGTGCGCTAGTATTATTTGGTATTCATGTATTAATTGTTATAGTTGACACTAAGTTAATTGTTTCCAATATTTAAAATACATAATTTTTCTAGTATAATTAAATAAATATATAAATTAAAAAATATATATTTCAGTTTTTTTTTTGTTCTTTAAGTCATTTTGATGTGCATTTCTCTTTTTTTTTTCCTTCAAACTTTTCTTAAAGTGCACATAAAATTTTGATAATTACCCTTTGATTCGCCAAAATAATTGGTTTTGTATTTTTCTTCTACAGAAATTAGTATCTTCATTTTTTTTTCTATTAGTAAGATGACTCTTGATAATTATTAAATGTGTTATATAACTCATCTTTTAAGAATTAAGATAAATATATTGAGAGTAAAGTACTTAATAGAAGTTTTTACATTAATTTTTTAAAATAATAGCTTTCCTTTTTTTTGTTTTTTTTGTGTGTTTAATTAGATAGTAAGCATTACAATTCAATTAGTTTTATTTTTATGACTTCATAACTTGATTCTACAATCAATTGTTATATATATTAACTATATATAATTGAGCTTTTATTTTTTCCTCATGCTATGAAAACTAACATTTTTTATAAAATGCATTAAGTAACATAAAAAGAATTTTTTGAATAGAAAAATCCTATACCCAAAATCCTAAACCCTAAAAATCATAAACCTTGAACCCTAAACGGTAAACTCTAATCCCTAATCGATAACCGTTAAACTCTAAACCATAAGCACGAAACACTAAAATCTAAACCGTAAAACTTAAACTCTAAACCATAAATCCTAAATCTAAATCCTAAGCCTTAACCCCTAAAAATTCTAAACCCTAAAAATCTTGAAAATCCTAAGCCATAATCCTTAAACCCTAAAAGCCCTTAATTCTAATCCCTAAAAAATTACAGGGAATAGAACATTATTTCAGCTTAAAAAATATTACGATATATTAATTTTAACCTATAGTACACTTATCATCCTATATTTTAAAGTATACACTTACTTGAAAATAATAACTATCAAATAACTAAATTACTATATTACTATATATAAATGCAAACAACAACTCTTTCTTGATCTTTTGAATATGATAAAAGATATGAAAAATCATTCATTTTTTGAAAATCATTAAAAATAAATCACACAAAACTATAATATTAGAAACAGTAAAATTAATTTTTTGAAAATAAATATTGATTCAACAGTAAATAATACTTCAAAATTAATTAAAAGTGGGTATACAATGGAAAGGAAAAAATCCCCCCTTATTTTTATATTAATGAGGGGTATAAATTTTTTAAGACATTAGTTAATCTTAGAAACAGTAAAATATATTTTTAAAAAATAAATATTGATTTAGCAATAAATAATATTTCAAAATTCACTAAGTAGATATATAATGGAAAGGAAAAATCCCTACTTATTTTTATATTAATGATGGGTATAAATTTTTGAAGACATTATTTAATATGTGGGAAGTATGTTGTAGGCATTATACTAAAATTATAACATATATTTTCTTTTATTAAAGTAATTTATTTTCTCTAATAAGATAAATTGATAAATATATAATAAGTAATTACATGGGAGTAATTACTTATCTAACCTTGCTGCCATTCGTAAGTTCACCCTCATGATGCATATTGATTAATTATGATTTATCTCCTTGATGCATTAATTATTACGGGATGTGTCAAAATGAACAAAATGGGAAAGAGGATTTGAATACATCTAAAAGAAAAATATAAATGGGTGACAACAAAATTGTCTCATTCTTCTTGCAAAAATTCTCCCATTCAATAATCTTTGCCATAGCTTGTAAAGGAATTATTCTCAGGGGTTCCAAAAGGAGTCTCCTTCATTACTCTTAATTATTATTATTATTTATTGTATTAAATCATCTACTATTAATTTATCTATAGTCACCCTAAATTATGCCTTTGTTTATTCTCTTTCGGGTTTTCTTACAAAGAGTAGCCTTTTTTTCATTTCCACTCTCTTTTCTATTTTCTAAATAGTCTTATTTGAATCCTCTTCATTAGCTCTCGAATCACCTCCTTTTATCATTGAAGGAGACCGAGTCTATCCCTGTTACTCTCTTGGATTCTAATGTTCTTCAAAGCTTTTCATTAATCTTGCATCTTCTGTCTTCTTTAAGCCAAATGTTGTCAATGTGGAACGGCCAAAAAAGAAGAAAAGCTAATACGTCTTTTAGCTTCGGCTTTCATGACTTCTATTCTTGACTTTGGTCTCCTTCTGCGTCGATCTCTCCCTATCTTCTCTCTTCTCTCCTTCGGCGTCGGTCTCCTTCAGCATCTGTTTTGTGTTAATCTTATCATAACCTTTTTTGTGTTGTAGAGTGATAAAGAAGAAATGGGGAAGCTTGTTGTCAAAGCTGGGAAGTCTTTATTAAACTCCTCAAAATAGTGTTGTTTTCAGGAGCCAGCTGGGAATTCTTATTTAACCTCTTCAAGACGACATCGTTTTGGGGAGCCAGGCTAAAAACTAGGTATATAGTGTAATACTCGAGCCCGAAATTTGGTCCAGGATATATTTTTTGGCAATTTAAAAATAAATAAATTTTTTTATACATTAATTTAATTTAATTTTGTTGAATTTATTGTAAAAAATAGGTTAGGGATGTAATAAAAAATAATTTTAGGAAAAAAAGGGTAAAAATTTGAGGTTGGCGGGTGTTTTTGAAAGAAAAATTAGAAACAGACGATCAAAGTGCAAATAGAAAAAGTTCAGCCACGTAGGACCTCTGTGGCCAAATCAGAGCAAGAGGGATGGTGGGTGAGCTAAAAACCTTAGGCAAAGCTTGATGGAGCTGCAGCAGCTAAAACTCTAAAATCCCTTTGATGAGCCCCTTCCCGATTCCCGTTTCACATAATTTTTCAATCACTGTGTTCACCGTCATTTTCTGTGTAAATTAGCTGAAGAAAGAACCTCAGCCAAGAAGGAGGACCGGCAGAGCCGCCGCACCCGGAGGTTCCCCCTGCCAGTAGGTTCAGTTTTTGTGATTTCCTAGCTAACCAAGGCCCCTAACGTGTTTTTCTATAGAAATGCGGTTGAAACTGGAAAAAACTTACCAAAACTGACCAGGTTGAGGCGAACCACCGCCGTGGGCAGTAGAGCCAGCACCGAAGCACGACGACGGTGCCGTGCCAAAACCCCAAAATTGGCTGGAATGAGTTTTGGACACCGATTTTGGATTTTGGAGGTATTTTTAGGTATGTGACGAGTGTTTTGAATTCTACAAGAAAAATTCAGGAAACTCGGTACCCGATAGGAGGCATAGTAGATAGCTCGACGTCTCGAAATACTGATCCGGGTAAGGATCCCTCACCCTATTCTCTATTATGATAAATTGAGGCTTAGCGATGTATAATTTTATGTTTTTATGAAAATTTAAAAAATCCTAAAAATAATTATAGGTTACAAGTGGAGTCAGAACCGGTTAGTTCACAACTACCTTGATTTCCTGTTTATTTTTCTGTATTATTCTACTTGCTTAATTGATCCACTGTATGATTAAAATTATTACTTTTAAATTATTTTTTTCCATTTATTGATTATCTGATCATGATCTTTATCTGATTCATTAATTTGAAGTAAAAGCCCCAATTACATGTCTTAAATATTAAGGTATGAAATCGTGCTGTTTGCTTAAATGTTGTTTTATTGATTTGTTAATATACAATAAGATATTGGTATTGCCTGGTTGGTTGTTTTGTTGATGAAAAATCTATATATAAAAGACTTACTGGGTACCCTTGAAAGGGTAGATGGGCCCGTTACATAGGGAACCCTACCATAAATGTTACCTCAGTCAGATGGGCTTAAAAAGTCCCTTACCAGAAAGGTTTGGGAAATATGATTCACCCTCATATCGGACGGGGTATCGAGGCGACGGAATGTTTGGCGCCCATTACCGGATAGGGTATGGAGACGACCGATTAGTTATTTAAATTAGATATCGGGTTCACGGGTAGGGGGGATAGCCTTATAGATATCGTTACCTCGCGGCAGCGATTCACCTTAGGTTGGCCGTTTTCGGTCGAATTCAGCCAAACTTGCATCGGTTCCTATGAGAAAACACCCTTAGGGCCCTCGGTGGGCCAAAAAAAACAAAAAATCGAAACTTACCGTCGGTGGGGCCCTCCGGTGCGGTGGCTCCTCTAGCTCACGTCGCAGTTTACTGTTTTGCTTCGGTCAACCTGTAGAGGAGGAAACAGTGATAAAAAATGTGAAAAAATCACATCGAACGGGAATCGGGAAGGGCCTCATCGAATGCAAAAACTGAGACACCCTGCGGCGGCGCCACTGGGTTTCGGCAGCGTTTTTCGGCCAATTGGCCGGTGCTTTCGCTCCGATTTGGCCATAGGTGGGTTTAGAATTGAATTCTGAGAAAAGAGTATAATTTTTACCTCGTTTGGCAGGCGAAAATTGCTCTGGTATAGCGGCGGGTGACGGCAATCGGCTTCCCAGCGGCTTGGCTGTCTTCTCCGGCGAGGGGCTCTGGCGGCTAGGGTTAGGGTTTTAGTGCGGATGAGATTATTTATAACCATTCGCTTTTGATCTGAGCCATCCATCGTATTTAATCTGGACCATCCGATCGCGATTAAATAGGAAATAAATCTGAGCCGTTCATCGCGATTCAATCTGGGCCGTCTGTGCGCGCAGGAATAGATCTCTGACGTTCGATCGCGTGCACGCGGATCGCCCACGTGGCTCCCTTCTGCGTGGCCTCCTGCGTCAGCATCTCTGTCACGCGGCGCGTCCTGGTTGGCCGGGGCTGCTAACCGGGCAGCTGACATGGCACAATTTTTTTAAATTGTATTTTTACCCCCGATTTTCAATTTTGCTTTCAAAAATACCCCAGAACCCAAATTTTCACCCATTTTTCCCAAAATTATTTTCAATTAAATCCCTAAATAATTTTTACCTCTTATTATTATTATTATTATTATTATTATTATTATTTCTATTAAAATAAATTAAACTAAATTAAATTCAATATATTATTACATAAATAATTATTATGTTCATATAATAATTACAATAATAAAAAAAATATAAAGAAAGGGTTGGGTGGTTACAAAACACAATTGTGAAAAAGAGTTAACTCAGGTAATGTTTAAAAGTTTTTTAATCAGGTCCATAAAACATCTCGAACTTAAGGATCTGGATGATCTTGGATGGATTATTAATCGAAACATGAAGGAAACTGAGTGGAGAAAAAATATACTAAAGAGTGTGGATAATAATTCTAAACTTGTAAAAGAAATGCCAAAATCTTCAGTAGAAGCAACACCTTTAGTCCAAGTCACTACACTCACAGCAAATCCTAGTATTCATGAGAAAATTTAATGTTACCTTTGGGAGATACAAACTAGTTTAAGTTATGTATTTGATTTTATCATAAAAATAGTTGCATCCCTCACCCATCAACGATCTTTTTTTTTCTCATATGATGTAAGTCCATACTTTTAGCTTATCAATTATGTTTTTGAAAGAAATATCTTTTTTTTTTATTAATTATTTGTTTATCCTTAGAAACTTAAATTTAATTATAAAAATTTTGTGTTTTAAAATTAATCAGAAAAATTAAGTGCCATACATCTAAACTTTCATTAGCAATTAATCACATGTAAGTACGAGTTTTTGAAAGACAAGTTACTCATTAAGTTTGTATTTAATGTTGTGTAACAAACAATTACTATCATACATGAGAAATTTGGTAAATTAGAATTTTCTTAATATCTACGTTAAGATCCTATTGATGAAATTAAATAATGTATAACTAGAAATATGTGTCACAATTGACGAAACGAAACAAAACTTTGCAAAGATGATTAATTTAAAATAACAAAATTGTTACCTATCTTATTCTAAACTTGAGATCCAAGATCAATTTGTTTTTAGGAGGCAAAAAGGTGTAAAAAACATACCTCATGATTCATATTGATTAATTATGATTTATCACCTTGATGCATTAATTATTATGGGATGTGTCAAAATTATCAAAATGGGAAAGAGGATTTAAATACATCAAAAAGAAAAATCAAAATAGGAGACAACAAAATTGTCTCATTCTGTCACGGACCACACCCCGTTTTATAGGGTAATGACTGGAGCATATTTCTTTAAATCATATAGATTCGAGTTAAGTAAAATAGCTTATTTTAATTAATAATAAAAGAGCTGTAGAAGCATTACATCCCTTAAATATAAAATATAAATATATCTACGCGGCTCGAAATTTTTTTATTTACATTACTAAACAAAAATACGAAACAGTAACCTTAATATTAGAGTCTAGGCTTCAGAGATTTTCTCCGTATCACCACTCACTCTACAGCGATATCTTATGTATCTTGAGGGTGATATGAGGGGTGAGATAAAATATTTCAATAAGCAATATTATGAAATCACAACATAATACATGCAATATATAGTTTCTTTACATACAACAGAATATATATCATATAATCTTTCTAAAACATATATGAATCAGAAGACGAAAGCACAAATCAAAAAACAAATGCATGTTGTATACCTCATCACTATTATAGAGGATCAATCAGTTACCATACATTATGCATAGGCACTAATACTTATCATTGGTTTTCCATGTACCCGAACATGGAACAGCATACATGAGTACCTTGAAACACTGCTACCCCCCGAACATAGAATGGTTAGGGCACGCATATCAGACTATTTCTCCATACACCCGAATATGGAACGATTATGTATGGGTACACACTTATCACTTCGTCAATACAACCGAACACGGAATGGTTATGTATGGCCACATCAAATTCTAGCATAATGCAGGTGCTTGTGGAATAACTTCTCTCCATAATGAATGATGCACACATATCAAAATCACAATTAAAAAATACAAAGTGAAATAACATTTATATTAAAGTAAAACTTTAACAAATACTTATTTAACAAATATAGAAGACAAATTAAACATGTGCACATTTTTATACTGAAAATACATAAAATACTTCAAAACTACGTAGGCTATGAATTCATAATATCCACTTACCTTAGGTCCTTAGCAGTCGTAGTCTTAATTCCAGCAGAGTTCCAGTTTTATTTATGAATTTTTCCTTTAAGAACTTTGGTAAAGTTTCGAGATTATTTTTGGTCACTTTCTTGACTAAAAAATATCCAACACAATACTCAAAAACTAATCTTAAAAATCAAAGAGAAACCGAACTTCAAAACTTAAGAAAAAGCTTACCTTTCTAACGGTTTATAGCTTCCTTTTGATCACGAGCCTTATTCTTCTTCTCTTCCTCTTTCTCTACTCTCACAAATTTAGCAAAGTTTTCTCAAAGTTTTTATCTAAAACCTCAAAGTACTCACAAATATCAGACACTTTGTACTCCTTCTTCTTCCTTCACCTCTATGCTTCTTACTATTTTTCTCTCATTCGGAATGTCTCTTCTTCCCTTCTCCTATTCCCTATTTATAGGAGTGGGGAGCCACGAGGAAAAAGTTACTACTAGGAAAAAGTTGCTACTATTTCATGTTACTAGTTCATCTAAAAGTTGTCACCTTTTATTTTGTCACTTCACTTAAAAGGTTACCACTCTTCACATGTCGTTTTACCTAAAAGGCTTTTTAACATACCACTTCATCTAAAAGGTTACCACTTTCACATGTTGTTTTATCTAAAAGACCTTTTCACATGTCATTTTATCTAAAAGGTTACCATTTTTCACATGTCACTTCATCTAAAAGTTATCATATTCTGTTATGTTATTTTATCTAATAGTTATCACTTTTCATTATACTACTTCATTTAAAATATTCCCACATTTTCTCATGCTTCTTCATGCTTATTCCAGCTCTTTCATCCTTATTCCTCTTTTTTCTGTTTGACTTTACACTATGACCTTAACTTAATTATATATTTTCAAACACATGTAAAGCTAAATTAAATATATCAAATATATGAAATTAACTCGGAGGTATTTTCAAGCTATCACACATTCTTCTTGCAAAAATTCTCCCATTCAATAATCTTTGTCACAACTTGTAAAGGAATGATTCCCAAGGGGTTCCAAAAAGAGTCTCTTTCATTGCTCATAATCTATTATTATTATTATTATTATTATTTATTGTATTAAGTTATATATTTGATTTTATCATAAAAATAGTCATGTCCCTCACCCATCAACTATCTTTTTTCTTTTTTTCATATGATGTGAGTCCATAATTTTAGCTTATCAATTATGTTTTTGGATGAACTATTCTTTTTTATTAAATATTTGTTTATCCTTAAAAAATTTAATTTAATTATGCAAATGATGTGTTTCAAAATTAATTAGAAAGATGAAGTGGCATACATCAAAACTTTGATTAGCAATTAATTACATGTAAGTAGGATTTTTTGAAAGACATGTTTACTTATTAAGTTTATATTTAATGTTGTGTAACAAATAATTACATAATATATGATCCTATTGATGATAAGTTAAGAGATTAAATAATGTATAACTAGAAAAAAAGTGTCTCTGTCATTGCTCATAATCTATTATTATTAATAATACTATTGTTATTATTATTATTTATTTTAGATAATTATCTTCTATTAATTTATATATATATTCACCCTAAATTATGCCTTTGATTTTCTCTCTTGGGTTTTCTCACAAAGAGTAGCTTTTTTTTTTATTTTCACTCTCTTTCTTTTTTATTTTCTAAATAGTCTTATTTGAATCCTCTTCATTAGCTCTCGGATCACCTGCTTTTATCATTGAAGGAGGCCGAGTCTTTCTCTACTACTCTCTTGGATTCCAATGTTCTTCAAAGCTTTTCATTGACTTTGCATCTTCTGTCTTCTTCAAGCCATATGCTATCAATGTAGAATAACCAAAAAGGAAGAAAAGCTAATACATCTTATAGCTTCGGCTTTCATGATTTCCATTCTCCCTATCTTCTCTCCTTCAGCATCGATCTCTCCCTATATTCTATCTTCTCTCTTTTAGCATCGGTCTCCTTCAGCATCTGTTTTGTGCTAATCTTATCATAACCTTTTGTGTTGCAGAGTGAAAAAGAAGAAATGGGGAAGTTCGTTGTTGAGGCTAGGAAATCTTTATTGAACTCCTCAAAATAGTGTTGTTTTAAAGAGCTAGGCTGGGAACTCTTATTTTGTAACGACCCCAGAAATCCAAAAAAATATATATAATAATTTAAATGCGGAAGTGAAATAAAAGGTTAAGATTTATATCCTTTACACAATGACTTAAAAGTACTAACCAAATATTACGAAATGAATCCTTTGAAAGAAACACGAGAAATACGAAAGATAATGGAAAATAAAAAGCATCTACTCACAATCTTCCTACGGATCGGGCTCTAGAACCAGGTCCTCTTGATCTGAAATGGTTAGATAAGAGATGAGCTACACTAGCCCAGTAAGGATATCACACTATAACACCAGCACAGAAGCAAAGGTTGGTAGAAAATCAAAACAACTAATGGAGCATTAAATTTAGCAAATTCGTTTATCAATCGTGAAATCATTTATAGTTCACTTACCATTGTGGAATTTATGAAAACAACCTATAGAGATAATAATATCATACAGATCATAACTTCATGCACAATTAGTAACATAGAACATATCATAAATTCATATTCATTAACAATAACTAAATCATAACTGTTTCTCGTTTCACCAGCCTACTAGTATCCATAGGGATCCATAGGGGTGTTCCCGCTACACGTGAATCCTTTTCCTTAATAATCTTAATTACAAAGCCGTTCCCATACCCCGTCCGGTATGAGCACCAAGACATTAGACCTCAAGACCCCGTCCGGTATAAGACAACGTTCACGGTAGGGTTTTCTATGAACCCAATCCATCCACCATCTTTCAAGATATCTAGTGAGGCTGTCATCTTATCTGTTTATTTGATCACACCCTTTTCTTGTTTTTCCTTAGTCCCCATTACCAAATCACACATAATCACATAAATAATGAACATGCATCCGCTAATGCAATCATATCTTAAGTCTCAAATCAAACAGTGGTCAAGTAAGGCAGTAATACGTGCATTTAAACCATAAAATAGATAAACCAGATACCATCATGCTTTTAAACTATAAAATAAATCAACAGAAATCAACAAAGAACAATGTCCGGTTTGGGCTCCATTAATAATCCATAATTAATTATGCACATCTATTTAATTTGTATAAAGATCGTATTATCATTTATTCAAACTTCGAATCTATGATAAGAAATAGGATGAAGGGTCCTTACTTGATTTGACACCGAAAAGATAAATAGTTTCCTGCGCCTACAAGCGGTCCCTGGGTTCCCTGAATTTTTCTTCGGGAACTAAAACATGCTTGTGAAACCTACAAATGTCCCAAAAAAACCTAAAAATTAGTCCCGGGGCCTACTCGGCCAATTTCAGAAATCCGGCATGGCGGCTCCACCGTGCTCGGCGATGAAAATTCACCTCGGGTTGGCTATTTTTAGTCATTTTTGGCCAAATTCAGCCAAATTTATATCAGTTACTGCGAGAAAACACACTTAGGGCCCTCGGTTGGCCGAAAAAAATGTAGAAAACTGAAACTCACCGGCGGGGGGACTCTCCAGTGCGGCGGCTCCTCCGGCTCATATTACAGTTGGGTGTTTTGCTCCGGTTGACCTATAGAGAAGGAAACGGTGATCACAACGGTAGAAAAATTACATCGAATGGGAATCAGGAAGGGCATCATCGGAGGCTTTTTTTGAAATACCCCGCAGCGGCAACGCCGGACTTTGCCAGCATTTTTCATCCAATCAGCTTATCTTTTTGCTCTGATTTGGTCATGGATGTGTTTAAAATTAAATTCTAAGCAAAGGGTAAATTTTTACCTCGTTTGGCAGTTAAAAATTGTTCCAGTGCTACGGCGGGTGGCGGCGGTCGGCTCCCTAGCGGCTGGGTTGTCTTCTCCGGTGAGGGGTTCTAGTGGTTAGAGTTAGGGTTTGGGTGTGGATGGAGTTATTTATACCCATCCGCTTTTGATTTGGGCCATCCATCGCTTTTGATCTGGACCGTCCGATCGTAATTAAATAGGAAGTGAATATGGGCTGTTCATCGCCAAACAATCTGGACCGTCCGTGCCCGCAGGAATAGACCTCAGCCGTTCGATCGCGCGCACGTGGATCGCCCACGTGGCCTCCATCGTCAACGCCTCTGCCACCTGGCACGTCCTAGTTGGTCGGGGTTGCTTACTGGGCATCTGACATGGTGCAATTTTTTTAAATTGTATTTTGACCTACGGTTTCTGATTTTTCTTTCAAAAATACTCCCAGAACCCAAATTTTCACCCCTTTTTCCCAAAATTATTTTTAATTTAATCCTTTATCAATTTTTTTACCCCGTTTTTTCATTAAATTAAAATAAATTAAATTAAAATAAGTTAAATTAAAATAAATTAAATAAATAATAATTATATTTAAAAAAATAAAAATAAAGAATAAATGTTGGGTGTTACATATTTAACCTCTTCAAGACGACATTGTTTTGGGGAGCCAAGCCAAAAGCCAGATATATAGAATTGGGTTCAAGGGGAAACATTTTAAGCCATTTGTTTAATGCTTCTGTTATGGATTAGACTGAAAGTTTAATAATAAAAAATCGGGCTTTGGCATAACAATAAAACAAATAAATACAGGCCCATAACTTTTTTGTCCAAGCCCAAAACCCTCTCCTTTGTTTCTTGAACCATCATGAATGAGAAATAAAATAAAACAAAATAAAAAAGGAATAATAAAAAAAGTAAAATTAAAAAATATATATAATAATAACAATAACATCAATGATAAATTTATCCGAGTGTGGACAAAATAAATCTTTTCAGTTATCATTTTAGTTACACTATTCTATATTATTATAAATATTTATGTTATATCAAGACAAAATTAGAATATGATAACTAGTCTTCTCTATTCGTGATTTTGCAAATTTCAAGACCAAAACCATTGATAAAAATATCAAAAACTAAGAAGGAAAACATGATTCTTATATACACACACGAATATTCTCTTTATAACTTTTTTTAAAAGTTAGAACCATTATATATTACATATCTATATTATGTATTTTAAAAACTAAAATTAAACTTGGGTTAAAGTAATTTTGACCTAAAACTCATACATATGATCGTGAAGCTGACATGTTTGGATCAATAGAGAGCTTA
Source organism: Carica papaya (assembly GCF_054855325.1). Taxonomy (NCBI): domain Eukaryota; kingdom Viridiplantae; phylum Streptophyta; class Magnoliopsida; order Brassicales; family Caricaceae; genus Carica; species Carica papaya. The sequence continues at coordinate 42,609,265 of NC_142313.1, read as the reverse complement.
GTTTTTCTTTATTCATGTTTAGATCAAGTTCAAGTTTTGGAAAAGCCATCACGAGCATGACGTGTTGTCATTCTTACTTAAGATCTCACCCACGTTGCTTTAAATTCTTTTTTCATTTTCTACATTTCTATATACTTGATAAACACATGTATACCAACCTAGTTCTATATTTGCTGCACATAAAAATGAGATTTTCCTCCAATTTCATTTGTTACTTAGTCTAACTCTTTACTTCAATATTTTCTTATAATGTATATACCTTGAAAGAGTAGGAATGCCAAAATATTAAGTTTCAGGACAAGTTTGCTAAAACTTAAACTTTACCTGATTCTTATAATATGTTATGATAATTTTTAAGCAATTTATCTTTGATCCAAACTAATAGTTCTTAGGAAAATAAATGAATTTTATTTTATGATATTGTTAATTCATACATTGAGTTATATTCAATCAAATTGAGATATTACTATGTGAATTTAAAATTAAAAATATTATACATATTTAGCAATATATTACTTGACATGTTGGCTTGTATTCATTTGTTTTAGTGATAAGGGTATCTTAGAGTTAGTTTTTGCAACTCATGAAGCATTCAACAAGAATTGAATCTAAATAGTTAAAATATGAAATATATCTTATTGCCAGCTGTACTACTACTTTTCTAATATGTATTTTAACATCTATGTTAGACATTTTTCTTTTCCATGTAGGATTGATTTAATGGCTTCCCTTCTTAACAAAAGGATTAATGCCACCTGGGTATGACAAAGTTGACCGTAAAATTTTCTTTATCAATCATATTAGCTAGTCGTGTAAATAGTTATCAAGTACTATAACAAGCAACGAATGAGCTGTGTACACTAGAACACGTAGACCAATTGTTAGGATTCAATATCTTTCAAGCTAATTTTGTTCAATTTTTAGTAGTACATTAAAGCACCCAACCAACTCTGATTATTTACCTTAATCCAAGATATATTTGATGTTCACTTTTAAGAAAATAATATATTTGTTTGGGATTTATATAATGTAATAAATTTGAGTAAATGAGACAAGTTTTTTAATATTTAGATATACATCTCGGGGTGCCTGCATCTATTAATCAAAATCTTTATACTAATCTATAGTCTTGCATTTCTTTATATAAAAAAGAAATATTGTTTGAGTAAAAGAAAACACCACCACCATGGCCAGGAAAAAAAAATGAAGCTTGTCTGTATCACTGACGGTTCAGCTAAAAAAACCACCTTCAAGAGAGAAAGAAGGGTTTGATAAAGGTTAGTGAACTAAAAAACTTTTGTTATGTTAAGCTTGTGCTATAATTTACAGCCCATATATGTTGCAATCTAAGGTTTAGTCTTCACCTTTAAGAACCCAAAAAGTGCTGGCTGATTTTAAGAGGATACTTAAGATTGAGCGAAAAAAGAAAAAGATGACACAAGAAGGCTTCATTCGTGAAAGGATCACTAACTCCATATAATAGTTAAAAAAATATTATAAAAATAATAATGAGAAAGAAATTAAATTGGTCATGTTCGAAAGATCCAAACCCACAATTCTTAAGAAAATAGATGAGTTTCATTTTATGATATTGTGAACTTATATATTGAGTTATATTCAATTAAATTAAAATATTACTATGTTGTAAATTATAGCACAAGCTTTAACATCACAAAGAATGCTTAGCTCACTATGTTGAGTTTTAATTTACCATGTGGGCTTATATGTGTAAATTATTGTACATCAAAAGCTATCAAATTAATTAGACTCGGTTAAAAGTGATCTGATACGGTTAAGAGTATATTTGATTTTAATGAATCAAATTAAAATGTGGTGTTTTTATGTGTAGAGACCATATCTGTGATTTCTAATGTCGTGATGAGTCAAATTAGGAGTAAAGAAAGTTGATAGGTAGGTTTGCCTATAAATATATGATTATGGTCCTCTCTCTCCACCGAATTTTGCCACTTGTGTGAATACAACGATTTCAAAATTCTATAAATTGCCCTTCCCCTTTGCTTCCTCTCCACACTTCCATTTCTTCCATTTATCAAAGATTTAGAGAAAGAGATAGTAAATTAGAGAGAAGAAGAGAAAAAAAGGAAAATGGTGAAGAAAAAAACATTAAGGTTTCAGTAAGGAATCTAATATTACTTTCGACGTCTTAAGGAGTATTTTTTAGATAAACAAATTTAATATGATTGTTATTTTATTTGTTTTGCATGCCTCTGTGTTCAAATGAGTCGAATTGTTCTAATTTTCAAGCATACTATGTGAATTACTGACACTTGATGAATTTACATATAATATATGTAATATATAGTCTGTAATAGCAAAAGTAAGAAAAAAAAAGAGAAAAGTGGAATGAAGACTATATGGTCTGAAGTGTATTTGTATTGACATGCATATTTCATCAAGTGTCTCATTAGGCTTTTTATCTCTTAAGGGTATCTGTTCCCCTTGCCTTTCGAGGTATCTGTTTCCTCCTCTCCTATCTTGTCTGAAAAGACGTAAAAGGACTGCTCGTAGCGGATGGCGGTGTGCCCTTTGACGAGAGTGGTATCGCATTATCTATAGGGGTCACTTGTGGCTAAGTAATGTCGTTACTATAGATATCTTTTAGGTCCACTATGGTTGGTAGGGTCGTGGTCATAGATCGTACCATGGTTTGGCCAGTCGGAAGTGGGCCTGAGCAAATTACTGTATTTGTAGCCCACTTGGGCAGTTGGAAATCTATATCTGTCCCTAGAGATGGAAGTTTGTAATGACTTTCAATCAGATGCATAAAAGATCTCGAAATAAAAGATCTAGATAATCTTGGATGGATTATTAATCGAAACATGAAGGAAATCGGGTGGAGAAAAAATATACTAAAGAGTGTGGATAATAATTCCAAACTTGCACAAGAAATGCTAAAATCTTCAGCATAAGCAACACCTCCAGTGCAACTCACTACACTCGCATCAAATCCTAGTATTCATGACGAGAATTAATGTTACCATTGAGAGATACCAACTAGTTTAAGTTATATATTTGATTTTCTCATAAAAATAGTTGCGTCCCTCACCCATCAACGATTTTTTTTTATATGATGTAAATCCATAATTTTAGCTTATCATTTATGTTTTTGAAAGAAATATCATTTTTTTATTTATTATTTGTTTATCCTTAGAAACTTAAATTTAATTATGAAAATTATGTGTTTCAAACTTAATCAGAAAAATTAAGTGGCATACATCTAAACTTTGATTAACAATTAATTACATGTAAGTACGAGTTTTTGAAAGACGCGTTTACTCATTAAGTTTGTATTTAATGTTGCGTAGCAAACAATTATGTCACACAAGAGAAATATGGTAAATTAGAATTTTCTTAAAATCTACATTAAAATCCTATTGATGATAAGTTAAAAAATTAACTTTGCAAAACGAGATAAAACTTTACAAAGATGATTAATATAAAATAACAGTGTTGTCACCAATCTTATTTTTAATAGGATTGAACATTAAAAATATGAAGCACTAGTCTAAACTTGAGATCTAAGATCTCTCCGGTTTTACGAGGTAAGAAGGTGCAAACACCTACCTTATGATGCATATTGATTAATTATGATTTATTTCCTTAATGCATTGATTATTATGAGATGTGTCAAAATGATCAAAATGGGAAAGAGGATTTAAATACATCAAAAAGAAAAATCAAAATGGGAGACAACAAAATTGTCTCATTCTTCTTGCAAAAATTCTCTCAGCTAGTAAAGGAATGATTCCCAAGGGGTTCAAAAAAGAGTCTCTTTCATAGCTCATAATCTATTATTATTATTATTATTTATTCTATTTAATTATCTACTATTAATTTATATATATTCACCCTTAATGATGCTTTTGGTTTTCTCTCTTGGGTTTTCTTACAAAGAATTTTTTTTTTTCATTTCAACTCTCTTTCTTTTTTATTTTCTAAAGAGTCTTTTTTCAATCCTCTTCATTAGCTCTTGGATCACCTCCTTTTATCGTTCAAGGAGGCCGAGTCTTTCTCTACTACTCTCTTGGATTTCAATGTTCTTCAAAGCTTGATTTTGCATCTTCTGCCTTCTTCAAGCCAAATGTTGTCAATGAAGAATGGCTAAAAAGGAAGAAAAGGTAATACGTCTTTCATGATTTCCATTCTTGACTTTGGTCTCCTTTAGTGTCGATCCCTCCTTATCTTCTCTTTTCTCTCCTTCATCGTTGGTCTCCTTCAGCATCTGTTTTGTGCTAATCTTATCATAACCTTTTTTGTGTTGCAGAGTGAAAAAGAAGAAATGGGGGAAGTCGTCGTCGAGGCTGGGAAGTCTTTATTAAACTATTTAAAACAGTGTCATTTTTGGGAGCCATGCATAAAACAAGGCATATAGACTTGGGAACTCTTATTTAACCTCTTTAAGACAACATCATTTTGGGGAGGCAGGCATAAAACCAGGTACATAGGCTTGGGTTAAAGAGGAAATGTTTGAGCCATTTTTCAATGCTTCTGTTATGGATTAGATTGGAAGTTTAATCTTTAGGAGTTGGGTCATCTAATAAAAAACCGAGCTTGGGTATAATAATAAAAAATCAGGCTTGGGCACAATAATAAAAAATTGGGCTTGGGCATCATAATAGAACAAATAAATGCAGACCTAGAACTTTTCTATCCAAGCCCGAAACCCTCTTCTTTGTTTCTTGAATCACCATGAATGAGAAATAAAATAAAACAAAATAGAGAAGGAAATAATAAGAAAAGTAAAATTAAAAAAGAAATATTATAATAATAACAATAATAAAAAAAATACATGAACCAACTCGTATTGATTGTTTTTGAAAAACTAAAGCAGGCTTGAGAGGTTGGGTTGTGTTCACCGAGTGGGGTCGAGCTTCACCATCCTCATCAGTGAGACTATACATCATCAATATTAATCAATTCAACTCTAATATTTACTATTAGCGTAAACAATTAGCTTGATGAGTCATCATCAAATATTTGTTTTTAAAAATTTTGTGTGTAAAATTATATTATTATAATATGTTATGATTATTTTTTAACAATATATCTTTGATCCAAACCCATAATTCTTGAGAAAGTATAATAATTTTATTTTATGATATTGTGAACTTATATATTGGAATATATTAAATCAAATTTAAATATTACTATATGAGTTTGAGAATATATCATAAATATTTTATATTATTATAATAGGGGTCTAAGACTTCATCCTTGATATCTCATAAATGAAAACATCACAGTTAAGGATTGAAAATATGCTTGGATTACATGAAATACATCAAATTATAGAAATATAAGACTAATATCATGCTTAGAGAAACATGTAGACAACCAAACCATAGTTAATTAAGGTCCTAAAAGAAAGAGGAATTAAGCTAATCTCCATTGTTTTACTTATTAGATACTAAAGACATTATGATTTCTTGTTCTCTAGTAGCAAGCCCTAAATGTTGATCTTATTGGTATGGATTTGAGTTCATCCAGTCCATACAGAGGGGTTGGTATTGCAGCTATTATTACTTTTTCATAAAAAATTCAATATTGATTAGAGTAGGTGTCTCTCCAAAACCCTTCATAACTTCATTTGGGGTTATAGTTGCAACTATTGTTGGTGCTTGTGGCGTTGATAGTAATTGATGTTGAGACGATTCCTTGAGTGTGTTAATTATTTTCTCAATTTCCTCCAACTTTTGCTCTATCATCCATTCTAGATTGTTCAAACTAATGACGTCAAGTTGGTGAAGAGGCTTTCCCATAAGGCTTTCAAACATCACCTATTTAATCTTTTTCTGATGATTATTCTTACGTTGTTTTTCTAGTTGCTCTGTGGCGTTAGTGATCCTCTCACGAACAAAGCCTTCTAGTGTCATCGTTTTCTTCTTTTGCTTCATCTCAGGCATTCTTTTAAAATCAGTCAGCACTTCTTAAGCTCTTAAAGGTGAAGGTCAAACCTCAAGTTGCGACTCATATGGGCTGTAAATTATAACACAAGCTTTAACATCACAAAGGGTGCTTAGTTCACTAACCTTTTTTTATCAAACCCTTCTTTCTCTTCTCGAATGTGGCTTTTCTGACAGAATCGCCAGTGAGATAGGCAAGCTTCATTTTTTTCTGCTCATGGTATTGTTGTTGTCTTACTCAGACAATACTGGTCTTTATATAGAGAAATGAAAGACTATAGATTAGTATAAAGATTGTGACTCATTGATGCAGACACCCCGATAAGTATATCTTAATATTTTAAAAATTACCTTATTTACTTAAATTTATTGCATTACATAAATAGCTTTCCAAATAAATATATTATTTTCTCAAAAGTGAATAGGAAACATATCTCGTATTAAGGTAAGTTCCCAAAATTGGTGAGTGCTTTACTATATTACTAAAGAAAGGAAAAAAAATGAGCTGGTAAGATATTGAATCCTAATAATTGGTCCGCGTGAATGTTGTGGTGTACGCAGCTCATTTGTTGGTTGTTTTGGTACTTGACAGCTATTTATATGGCTAGGTAATATGTTTGATAGAGAAGATGTTACTGTCAACTTTCTCATATCCAGCTTGCATTAACACTTTTGTTAAGGAGAAAAGCCATTAAATAAATCCTACATAGAAAAAAGAACGTCCACATAAATGTTAAACGACATATTAGATAACTGTTGGTAAAACTGACAATGAGATATATTTCATACTTTAACTATTTAGGTTCAACTCTTGTTAAATGTGTCATATGTATGCAAAAATTAACTTTAAGATACTCTTATCGATAAAATAAATAAATAAGTGCACTAATATTATTTAGTATTCATGTATTAATTGTTGCAATTAACACATAGCTAGTTAAATATAATATTTAAAATATATAATTTTTAGTATAATTAAATAAAAAGAGAAATTAAAAAATATATTTTCCTTTTTCTTGTTCTTTAACTCAGTTTGATGTTTTTTTCTTCAAACTTTTCAAGTGCACATAAAATTTTGATAGTTGTCCTTTGATCCCCCAAAATAATTTGTTTTATGTTTTTCTTTTGTACAAATTAGGATCTTCATTTTTTTAATAGTACGATAACTCTCGGTAATCATTAAATGAGTCATATAACTCATTTTATAAGAATTAAAAGACGTATATTGGGAGTCAAGTATTTAATAGAAGTTTTCACAATAATTTTTTAAAATAATAGATTTCTTTTTATTTTTTTATTTAACTAGATAGTAAGCATTACAATTCTATTAGTTTTATTTTTATGAAAGACTTATCATTATTAAATATAAAATATCTTTATAATTCGATCTATAATCAAATATTATATATATTAGCTACATATAATTGAGCTTTTATTTTTTCTCATGCATATAAAAAATAACATTTTTTTCACAATGTACATTAAATAACATAAAAATAATTATTTGAATAGAAAAATCCATTCCAGTCATATGTATGATAACGTGGAGAGAGAACCGAGGGTCTTCTATAAACGACATCATTTTGACTTAATGATACTAGTTCACGGGCTCTAGTTTTATTTAAACTAGGTTTCCATTGGATTATTTTAGCAAAATAATGTATTTGAATCACATAAGCATGCTAACTATTTAAAATATATAACCATCAAGCTTTAGTTTATTCGTTATCCATGTTCGCATTCATATTAAAAGTTTAAATTTCAATTCTTACCTAAAACAAACTCATGAGCCTTCTATAACACCACTATTGATTCCAAGACTTAGTTTAATTAAAATAGAGATTTTTAAAAAAAAAACCATTTGATTACAACTATATGAAATGCATCATCAATATTTATCTATTAATGTAATAGCCCAAAAAAAGACTTCACTTGCATAAATTAAGAAATTTTAGTATAACTTCCCAATAAATCTTATTTTAAGAAATGCTATTTTGGATGAAATTAAGAATAAAATATGAATAGAAACTACCCGAGGAGAAAAGAAAAGGGAAACGGAATAGAGAAAAGAATGAAGGAAAGGTTACTCCTCAAGTGAGAGACATTTTCCCTCAAAATTAATGAGAGAATTTCCCCCCATAAGAGTGAGAAAATGAAAGAGAAATTTGAGAAGCGAAACATTTCTTAAGAGAAAAATTATCCTTGAAAAAAAATGAGAGAAATTAAAAAAACAAATAGGGAAAAGAAAGAGAATTCCCCTTGGGAGAAGAATTCCCTCGGGCAAGAATTTTTCCCCAGTGGAAAAATAATTTTCTCATGGCCAATTTTTTTTTCACATGGGTAAAACAACATCCCAAGATGTAAAAAACGTGCCAAGAGGTGAGAAAAATGATAGAAGTGGAAATAAAAAGATAAAATGATGATTAAGGTTAAGTGGAGAAACTATTCCTCACATGAGGGAGAAAAATGACCTTTAAGAAGAAGAATATTTCCCTGATGTAAGAAAAAAGGAAAAATGGAGGAAACATGCATTGAATGATAAGAAGACACACGAGAAAAGAAAGTAGAATCAAGAGAAAAAAATTTGGTGAAAGAGAAAAGGGAGAGAAATGAAATTTCCCTTGGGGAGATTTTCTTCTATTTTGACTACTTATTTTATTTAATTTTCTACTATTAATTGATACATATATTTACCCTCAATGATGCCTTTGGTTTTCCCTCTTGGGTTTTCTTATAAAGAGTATATATTTTTTTATTTCCTCTCTCTTTCTTTTCTTTTTTTGGGATAGGTTTCTCTGAATCCTCTTTGTTAGCTACTTTTATCATTAAAGGAGGCTGAGTCTTTCGCTGCCATTCTCTTAGATTCCAATGTCCCTCAAAGCTTTTCATTTACTTCGTCTTTTTGTCTTCTTCGATTCAAATGTTGACAATAAAGAATGGCCAAAAAGGAAGAAAAGCTAATACGTCTTTTAGCTTCAGCTTTTATGATTTCTAGTCTTAACTTTGGTCTCCTTCAACGTTGATCTCTCCATGTCTTCTCTCCTTCAATGTCGGTCTCTTTCAGCATCTTTTTTGTACTAATCTTATCATAACCTTTCTTGTGTTGCAGAGTGAAAAAGAAGAAATGGGGAAGCTCCTCGTCCAGGCTAGGAATTCATTATTAAACTCCTCAAAATAGTGTCATTTTTAGGGACCAGACTGGGAACTCTTATTTAAGCACTTTACGACGACATGTTTTGGGGGCCAGGCAAAAAACCAGGTATATAGGCTTAGGTTGAAAGGGAAACATTTTGAGCCATTTGTTTCATGCTTCTGTTATGGATTAGACTGGAAGTTTTAATCTTTAGGAGTTAGGCCTTCTACAAAAAATTGGGCTTGGACATAATAATAAAAAATTGGGCTTGGGCATAATAATAAGAAACTGGGCTTGGGAATAATAATAAAACAAAAATATTATACATATTTAGTATATTACTTGACATGTTGGTTTGTATTCATTTATTTTAGCAGTAAGGGTATCTTAGAGTTTAGTTTTTGCTTACTGATGAAGCATTCAATAAGAGTTGAATCTAAATATTTAAAATATGAAATATATCTTACTGCCAGTTGTAGTACTACTTTTCTAATATGTATTTTAACATTTATGTTAGACGTTTTTTTTTTTTCCAGGAAGGATTGACTTAATGGCTTCCCTTCTTAACAAAAAGGTTAATGCCAGCTGCGTATGATAAAATTGACTGTAAAATCTTCTTTATCAAGCATATTAGCTAACCATGTAAATAGCTGTCAAGTACTATAACAAGAAACAAATGAGCTGTGTATACTAAAACATGTAGATCAATTGTTAGGATTCAATATCTTTCAGGCTCATTTTTTTTTCAATTTTTAGTATATTAAAGCACCCCAGCTACTTACCTTAATCCAAGATATATTTCATGTTCACTTTTAAGAAAATAATATTTTTGTTTGGGAAGTCATTTATATAATGCAATAACTCTCAGTAAATAAGACAAGTTTTTTAATATTTAGATATACTTATCGGAGTGCCTGCATCTATAAGTCACAATCTTTATACTAATCTACAATCTTGCATTTCTCTATATAAAGAGCAATATTGTTTGAGTAAAAGACAACAACAACACTATGGTTAGGAAAAAAAAAAAGGTGAAGCTTGTCTGTATCACCGAGCGATTCTGCTAGAAAAACCGCCTTCGAGAAGAGAAAGAAGGGTTTGATAAAGGTTAGTGAACTAAACAATTTTTGTGATGTTAAGCTTGTGTTATAATTTACAGCCCGTATGAGTCGCAATCTAAGGTTTAGCCTTCACCTTAAGAGCCCAAGAAGTTCTGATTTATTTTAAGAGGATACTTGAAAGTGAGCGAATAAAGACATATGACACAAGAAGGCTTCATTCATGAGAGGTTCACTAAATCCACATAGCAGCTAAAAAAATATTATAAAAAAAATAATGAGAAAGAAAGTAAATAGGTCATGTTCGAAAGATCCAAACCCACAATTCTTAAAAAAATAAATGAATTTCATTTTATGATATTGTGAACTTATATATTGAGTTATATTCAATCAAATTGAAATATCACTATGTTGTAAATTATAGCACAAGCTTTAACATCGCAAAGAATGTTTAGCTCACTGTATTGAGTTTTAAAATGTGGTATTTTTTGTGTGTAAAGACCATATCTGTAATTTCTAATGTTGTGATTGTCAAATTAGGAATAAAGAAAGTTGAGAGGTATGTTTGCCTATAAATATGTGGTTATGGTCCTAAAATTACACCTAGAATTTTTCTATTATGACATCACATAATCATATATAAAGAAAGTGAGAGAACTTCAAATGACTACGTGCTAATTTAGAAGATCTACCACAAGACTTACAGATTTCTTCTACTATGGATTCAGGTACGCTTCTATTTCAGATCTAAATCTCTTTGATTTGATGTGAGCATGGTGGTTGTTTTAGATTTAGATCCATATATGGTTTTATGAATTCCTTACACACTAATCATTTTTATTAGACCTTTTTTCTCTTCTTGAATGTGGTTTTTCTAATAGAATATTTAGTGATATAGGCAAGCTTCACTTTTTTTTTCTGGCCATGGTATTGTAGTTGTCTTACTCAGACAATATTGGTCTTTATATAAAGAAATGCAAGACTATGGATTAGTATAAAGATTGTGACTTATTGATTTAGGTACCCCCAAAGTATACCCAAATATTAAAAATCTTATTTATTTAGATTTATTGTATTATGTAAATGGCTTCACAAATAAATAAATTATTTTCTTAAAAGTGAAGACGAAATAAATCTTGGAGTAAGGTAAGTAATCAAAGTTGGTGGGTGTTTTACTGTATTACTAAAAATGAAAAAAAAAGAGTCTGTAAGGTATTAAATCCTAATTGTTAGTCTGCGTGAAAGTTCTAGTGTACACAACTCATTTGTTACTTGTTATGGCACTTGACAGCTATTTGCGTGGCTAACTAATATGCTTGATAAAAAAGATTTCGCTGTCAACTTTCTCATACCCAACTTTCATTTAACATTTTTGTTAAGAAAAGAAGCCAATAAATTAATCTTACATGGAAAAATAACGTCTTAGGTAGATGTTAAAAGATATATTAGATAAGTCTTAGTACAACTCACAGTGAAATGTATTTTCTATCTTAACTCTTTAGGTTCAACTCTTGTTGAAGGCTACATAAGTATGTAACAACTAACTCTAAGATATCTTTACCACTAAAATAAAGGAATAAGTGCGCTAGTATTATTTGGTATTCATGTATTAATTGTTATAGTTGACACTAAGTTAATTGTTTCCAATATTTAAAATACATAATTTTTCTAGTATAATTAAATAAATATATAAATTAAAAATATATATTTCAGCTTTTTTTTTGTTCTTTAAGTCATTTTGATGTGCATTTCTCTTTTTTTTTTCTTCAAACTTTTCTTAAAGTGCACATAAAATTTTGATAATTACCCTTTGATTCGCCAAAATAATTTGTTTTGTATTTTTCTTCTACAGAAATTAGTATCTTCATTTTTTTTCTATTAGTAAGATGACTCTTGATAATTATTAAATGTGTTATATAACTCATCTTTTAAGAATTAAGATAAATATATTGAGAGTAAAGTACTTAATAGAAGTTTTTACATTAATTTTTTAAAATAATAGCTTTTCTTTTCTTTTTTTTTAACTAAATATTAAGAATTATCATTCAATTAGTTTTATTTTTATGAAAGACTGACTATTATTAAATATAAAATATCTTCATAACTTGATTCTACAATCAATTATTATATATGTTAACTATATATAATTGAGCTTTTATTTTTTCCTCATGCTATGAAAACTAACATTTTTTATAAAATGCATTAAGTAACATAAAAAGAATTATTTGAAAAGAAAAATTTTATATCCTAAATCCTAAACCCTAAACCTTGAACCCTAAACGGTAAACTCTAATCCCTAATTGATAACCCTTAAACTCTAAACCATAAGCACTAAACACTAAAATCTAAATCGTAAACCTTAAACTCTAAACCATAAATCCTAAATCTAAATCCTAAGTCTTAATCCCTAAAAATTCTAAACCCTAAAAATCTTAAAAATCCTAAGCCGTAATCCTTAAACCCTAAAATCCCTTAATTCTGATCCCTAAAAAATTATAGGGAATAGAGCATTATTTCAGCTTAGAAAATATTACGATATATTAATTTTAACCTATAGTACACTTATCATCCTACATTTTAAAGTATACACTTACTTGAAAATAATAACTATCAAATAGTTAAATTACTATATTACTGTATATAAATGCAAACCACAACTCTTTCTTGATCTTTTGAATTTGATAAAAGATATGAAATATCATTCATTTTTTTAAAATTATTAAAAATTAATCACACAAAACTATAATATTAGAAACAGTAAAATTAATTTTTTGAAAATAAATATTGATTCAACAATAAATAATACTTCAAAATTAACTAAGTGGGTATACAATGGAAAGGAAAAAATCCCCCCTTATTTTTATAGTAATGAGGGGTATAAAGTTTTTAAGACATTAGTTAATCTTAGAAACAGTAAAATATATTTTTTAAAAATAAATATTGATTTAGCAATAAATAATATTTCAAAATTAACTAAGTAGATATACAAGGGAAAGGAAAAATCCCTACTTATTTTTATATTAATGATGGGTATAAATTTTTGAAGACATTATTTAATATGTGGGAAGTATGTTGAAGGCATTATACTAAAATTATAACATATATTTTCTTTTATTAAAGTAATTTATTTTCATGTATGACATAATTTAATTTAAATTTGTACAAACGAAAAATTCAAATAAAATATTATTTTATTTTTATTATAAAGGATTTTAATTATAATAATACTAAATTTAGTCAAGAAATATCTACTTGTGATTTTTAAATATTCATATAATAAATAAGAGACAAAAATGTCTTGAATTTCAAAAATAGTAAAAAACAATAAATAAAGGGTACAATGAGGAAAATCAATAAGAAATTTATTTTTAACCATTTATAAGAATATTTAAAAAAATTTCTCTAATAAGATAAATTGATAAATATATAATAAGTAATTTACATGGGGGTAATGTAACACCCATTAATTTTATCATTTTTATTATTATTATTATTAATTTTTAATTTATTTTATTTAGTTTATTTTGTAATTATTGAATTTTAATTGATTTATTTAATTTAATTTAATTTAATAAAAATAAAAATGATAATAATGATAAAATTGGGTAAAAATATTATTTGGATTTAATTGAAATTGATTTTGGGAAAAAGGAGTAAAAATTTAGATTCTGGGGGTATTTTTGAAAAGAAAATCGAAAACCGGGGGTTAAAACGTAATTTAGAAAAGTTGTGCCCCGTCAGCGCCACGTCAGCAGCCACGTCAGCGGCCCTGTCAGCAGCCCTGGCCAACCAGGACCTGCCGCGTGGCAAGACCACGCCGACCCGGGAACGGGCCATGTGGGCGATCCGCGTGCGCGCGATCGGACCGCCCAGATGCGTCCCTGCGCGCACGGACGGCCCAGATGCACGCGCACGGACGGCCCATATTCAATCAAGTACGGACGGCCCAGATTTAATCCAAATTAAATCGCGATCGAACGGCCCAGATTAAATCAAGATGGACGACTGTGATTAAAAGGCAAAGGGTATAAATAAACCCCCCACACCTGACCACAAAAACCCTAGCCGCTAGCCCTTGCCGGAGAAGACGAACCAGACGTCGCAGGAGCCGGTCGTCGCCACCCCCCGCCGCACCGGGGAGTTTTCCGACCGCCGATCGAGGTAAATTTCATACCCCCAGCTCGTTTTTCAATGCTGAGTTCCCCTGTGGCCAAACTCCCGGCCAAACGGCCAAAAAACATGGCCGAAACTCAGCGGCGCTGCTGCGCCCCTCCTCGGTTTTTGCCTTTGATGAGGCCCTTCCCGGCCTCCGTTTGATACAATTTTTATATCACCGTGATCACCATTCTTTTCTCTACAGGTTAATCGGAGCCAAATCACCAAAACACGAACCTCGCCGGAGAGCCGCCGCACCCGAGAGCACCGCCGCCGGTAAGCTTCGGTTTTTCGTAATTTTTTGGCCCCCCGAGGGCCCTAGGGTTGTTTTATCGCAAGGACCGATGTAAGTGTGGCCGAATTCAGCCGAAAATGGCTAACCCGAGTCGAATCGCCGCCGCAAGCGTCGCCGGAGCATGGCGGAACCTCTGTGCCGGAATTGCGATATTGGCCGAAAGGGGACCTGGGTCTAATTTGGGATTTTTTGGGACACGTGCAGGTACCAGTAGTGCATTTCAGTTCCCTGAAAAAAAAAATTCAGGGAAAATTAGGGACAGCCTGTAGGCGCACTGTAGAGCTGTATTCAGACCCCAAAAACAAGTAAGGATTCCTCACCCTATTTCCTATCACTGTATTAAAGTGCAATAAATGATAAAATGGTATTTCATGAATCAATAACTGTGTGAAATTGTTTAAGGTTGCTAATGGAGCCCGAGTCTAGTGTATTTGTCGATCAGTTGTTGTTTGTTCTATTTTACAGTTTTAAATGCAGTATGATGTCTGATGTTTTTATTTCATAGTTTCGTGTGCATGTATCACTGTTTCATTGATTATAGACTGAATGACTGAGAACCCGATGTTGTGTGTTGTCTTGTTGGCGTGAACTACCGGTTTGCATGTTTGTGTGTGACTTGATGATGGTGACTAAAGAAAAAGGGATAAAAAGTTATGTGAATTGGCAAACGAATAATGTGGACAGCCTGACTAGGTATCCTGGGAGATGGTGGACGGATCGGGTCCGTAGGGAACCCCACCAGGAACGTGGTCTCTCATACCGGACGGGGTATTGAGACCTTATATGTTTTGGCGCCCATACCGGACGGGGTATTGAGGTTCATGGTTTTGGCGCCCATACCGGACAGGGTATGGGGACGGCCCTGGAATCAGGTTATAAATATTAAGGGTTCACGGGTAGCGGGATCCCTATGGATTCACATGGATACTAGTAGGCTGGTAAAGAGGAATTATGCTGTTTAAAGATTGAAATGCAAACGCGTGATAAATGTTGTATTATAAAGTCTATGTGTTAACGTGATGATGATAATGTTATTGCTTTCATATGTTGTTTTATGAACTTCACCGAGATAAGTGGATAGTAAAGGATTTTATTATTGATAAAAGAATTTGTTGTAAATTATGCTCCATTGGTCTTTCTGTGTTTTCTACCCACCTTTACCTCCGTGACGGTGAGATAGTGTGATGTCTTTACAGAGCTGGTGTAGCTCATTCCTTATTTAATCATTTCAGATCAGGAAGACATTGTTCCCGAGCCCGTTCTGCAGGAAGACGGCGAAGGGGACGCCTGAAGACTCCGTAGTTATATTTATAGCTTTTATTTTCGAGTTTCTCTTTTAGTTAGTTTGTTCTTTTATACTTTGAGCACGTTTTTGGTTTTAGTGTAAGGGATGTTAATTAAAATTTTTATTTCGCTTCCGCATTTGACCTTTTTAATACACATATTTCATTTTAAGATTCCGGGGCCGTTACAAGTAATTACTTATCTAACCTTGCTGCCATTCGTAAGTTCACCCTCATGACGCATATTGATTAATTATGATTTATCTCCTTGATGCATTAATTATTACGGGATGTGTCAAAATGAACAAAATGGGAAAGACGATTTGAACACATCTAAAAGAAAAATATAAATGGGTGACAACAAAATTGTCTCATTCTTCTTGCAAAAATTCTCCCATTCAATAATCTTTGTCGTAGCTTGAAAAGGAATTATTCTCAGGGGTTCTAAAAGAAGTCTCCTTCATTGCTCTTAATTACTATTATTATTATTATTATTATTATTTATTGTATTGAATTATCTACTATTAATTTATATATATTCACCCTAAATTATGCCTTTGGTTTTTCTCTCTTGGTTTTTCTTACAAAGAGTAGCTTTTTTTCATTTCCACTCTCTTTTCTGTTTTCTAAATAGTCTTCTTTGAATCCTCTTCATTAGCTCTCGGATCATCTCCTTTTATCATTGAAGGAGACCGAGTCTATCCCTGTTACTCTCTTGGATTCCAATGTTTTTCAAAGATTTTCATTAATTTTGCATCTTTTGCCTTCTTCAAGCCAAATGCTGTCAATGAAGAACGGCCAAAAAGGAAGAAAAGCTAATACATCTTTTAGTTTGACTTACATGATTTCCAATCTTGACTTTGGTCTCCTTCTGTGTCGATCTCTCCCTGTCTTCTCTCTTCTCTCCTTCAGCGTCGGTCTCCTTCAACATCTGTTTTGTGTTAATCTTATCATAACCTTTTTTGTGTTGTAGAGTGATAAAGAAGAAATGGGGAAGCTTGTTGTCGAAGCTGGGAAGTCTTTAAACTCCTCAAAACAGTGTTGTTTTCAGGAGCCAGGCTAGGAACTCTTATTTAACCTCTTCAAGACGACATCGTTTTGGGGAGCTAGGCCAAAAGCTAGGTATATAGTATAATACTCGAGCCCGAAATTTGGTCCGGGATATATTTTTGGCAATTTAAAAATAAATAAAAATTTTTTATACATTAATTTAATTTAATTTTGTTGAATTTATTGTAAAAAATAGGTTAGGGATGTAATAAAAAATAGTTTTAGGAAAAAAGGATAAAAATTTGGGGTTGGTGGGTGTTTTTGAAAGAAAAATTAGAAATAGACGATCAAAGTACAAATAGAAAAAGTTCAGCCACGTAGGACCTCTATGGCCAAATCAGAGCAAGAGGGATGGTGGATGAGCTAAAAATCGTAGGCAAAGCCGGGTGGAGCTGCAGTAGCTAAAACTCTAAAATCCCTCTGATGAGCCCCTTCCCGATTCCCGTTTCACATAATTTTTCAATCACTGTGTTCACCGTCATTTTCTATGTAAATTAGCTGAAAAAAGAACCTCAGCCAAGAAGGAGGATCGGCAGAGCCGCCGCACCCGGAGGTTCCCCCTGCCAGTAGGTTCAGTTTTTGTGATTTCCTAGCAAATCAAGGCCCCTAACATGTTTTTCTGTATAAATACAGCTAAAACTGGCAAGAACTTGCCAAAACCGACCAGGCTGAGGTGAACCACCACCGTGGGCAGTAGAGTCAGCACCGAAGCACGACGGTGGTGCCGTGCCAGAACTCTAAAATTTGCTGGAATGAGTTTTGGACACCGATTTGGATTTTTAGGGTATTTTTAGGTATGTGACGAGTGTTTTGAATTCTACAAGAAAAATTCAGGAAACTCAGTACCCGATAGGAGGCATAATAGATAGCTCGACGTCTCGAAACACTGATCCGGGTAAGGATCCCTCACCCTATTCTCTGTTACGATAAATTGAGGCTTAACGATGTATAATTTTGTATTTTTATGAAAAATTAAAAAATCCTAAAAATAATTATAGGTTACTAGTGGAGTCGGAACCGGTTAGTTCATAACTATCTTGATTTCCTGTTTATTTTTCTGTATTGTTCTACTTGCTTAATTGATCTACTGTGTAGCGCCCGGACCGAGGGGGAAAAAAAAAAAGCCACGTCGGCAGCCACGTCAGCAGGCCCGGTCAGCAGTCCCGGCCAACCGGGGCCTGCCACGTGGCAAGACCACGTCGCTCCTGAACGGGCCACATTGGCGATCCGCGTGGGCGCGATCAGACGGCCCAGATCAATCGCGTGATCGGACGGCCCAGATTTAATCGCACGGACGGCCCAGATTTAATCAAAAACGGACGGCCCAGATTAAAACAAAATGGACGGCTGAGATCAAAGGGCAAGGGGTTATAAATAGAACCCCCACACCAGACCACAAACCCTAGCCGCCTGCCGCTCGCCGGAGAAAACGAACCAGAGGCCGACCGCCGCCACCCGCCGCCGCACCGGGGAAATTTCTGACCGCCGATCGAGGTAAATTTCATACCCCCGACTCGTTTTTCCACGCTGATTCCTCCTATGGCCAAATCGAAGCCAAAATCCCGGCCAAACGGCCGGAATATGCGGCCGAAGACCAGCGGCGCCGCCGCGCCCCCTCTCGGTTTTTGCCTCTGACGAGGCCCTTCCCGGCCTCCGTTTGATGCAATTTTTATATCACCGTGATCACCATTCTTTTCTCTACAGGTTGACCGGAGCTGAATCACCAAAACACGAACCTCCCCGGAGAGCCGCCGCACCCGAGAGCGCCGCCGCCGGTAAGCTCCGTTTTTCCGTGATTTTTTGGCACCCCGAGGGCCCTAGGGTTGTTTTCTCACAGGGACCGATGCGAGTGTGGCCGAATTCGGCCGAAAACAGCCAACCTGAGGCGACTCGCCGCCGCCAGCGGCGGCGCCGTCGCTGGAGCACGGCGGAGCCGCCGTGCCGGAGTTGCGATTTGGGCCGAAAGAGGCCCTGGGCCTAATTTGGGTTTTTTTTGGAACACGTGCAGGTACCATTAGTGTGTTTCAGTTCCCCGGGAAAAATTCAGGAAAAATTAGGGACGGCCTGTAGGCGCACTGTGAATCGTATTTGGATCCCGAAAACAAGTAAGGACCCCTCACCCTATTTCCTATCACGGTATTAAAGTTCAAAATGATAAAACGGTATTTCTTGAATTAACGCATGTGTGAAATTGCTTAAGGTTGCTAATGGAGCCCGAGTCTAGTGTGATTTATGATTTACTGTTATTTGGCCTGTTTTACAGCTTTAAATGCATTATGAGGTTTGATGTGTTCATTTTATAGTTTCGAGTGCATATATTATGTTTTATTTATTTATGGGTTGAAAGACTGAAGAACTGATACTGTATGTTGTCTGTTTGGCATGAATTACGATTTGCTTTCTTAAATGTGAATTGATGATGCTTATTGAGGAAAAGAAAAATGAAAGATTGTGTAGACTGATAATTGTATGATGGGGTTAGCCTGACTAGATATCCTGGGAGATGGTGGACGGACCGGGTCCGTAGGGAACCCTACCGGGATTGTGGTCTCACATGCCGGACGGGGTATGGAGATCTTATGGTTTTGGCGCCCATACCGGACGGGGTATGGGGACAGCCCGTTTCACCCTCATACCGGACGGGGTATTGAGGTTTATGGTTTTGGCGCCCATACCGGACGGGGTATGGGGACGACCCGTTTCACCCTCATACCGGACAGGGTATTGAGGTTTATGGTTTTGGCGCCCATACCGGACGGGGTATGGGGACGGCCCTGGAAACTGATTATGAATGTTAAAGGTTAACGGGTAGCGGGACTCCTATGGACCCCCATGGATACTAGTAGGCTGGTAAATGAGAAAAGGATATGTTGTATAATGATTGAATTACAAAAGGCGTGATAAGTGCTATGTTTTACAGCTTATATTATTCCATGTTTGTGATAATGTTATTGTTTTCTTATATTGCTTCATGAATTCCACCGAGGTAAGTGGATGGTAAAGGTTTTATCATAAATAAAAAGGATTTGTTGTAAATCATGCTCCATTGGTCTTTTGTGTTTTTCTACCCACCTTTACCTCCGTGACGGTGAGATATCGTGATGTTCTTACTGGGCTAGTGTAGCTCACTCCTTATTTAACCATTTCAGATCAGGAAGACATGGTTCCCGAGCCCGTTCCGCAGGAGGACGACGAAGGGGATGCCTAGAGACTCTGTAGTCATACTCATAGTTTTATTTTCGAGTTTCTCTCTTAGTTAGTTTAATCTTTTATACTTTAAGTACGTTTTTGGTTTTCGTGTAAGGGATGTTAACTGAAATTTTGATCTCGCTTCCGCATTTAATATTTATAATATAATTTCCATTTTTTGAATTACCGGGGCTGCTACATACTGTATGATTAAAATTGTAAATTATTTTTTTTCATTTATTGATTGTCTGATCATAATCTTTATCTGATTCATTAATTTGAAATAAAGGCCCCAATTACATGTCTCAATTATTAAGGTATGAAATCGTGTTGTTTGCTTAAATGTTGTTTTATTGATTTGTTAATATACAATAAGATATTGGTATTGCCTGATTGGTTGTTTTATTGATGAAAAATCTGTATATAAAAGACTTACTGGGTACCCTTGAAAGGGCAGATGGGCCCATTACATAGGGAACCCTACCATAAACGTAACCTCAGTCGGATAGGCTTAAAAAGTCCCCTACCAGAAAGGTTTGAAAAATATGGTTCACCCTCATACCGGACAGGGTATCGAGGCGATGGAATGTTTGGCGCCCATTATCGGATAGGATATGGAGACGACCGATTTGTTATTTAAATTAGACATCCGGTTCACGGGTAGGGGGGGACAGCATTATAGAACCCCAGGGGTACCGGTAAGCAGGTAAGGAAGGAAAGCTATCATCTCTCATTTTCTTATATATGAAAATAAAAAGTGTATGAATATGAGTCTTTATAGGCTGTCTTTGAAAAACTCATTATGGTAAGTATAAAATAAATATCTCCAAGTTTAAATGTATTTAAATAAAGCAAGGGTTCCATTAGTTATTTTTTTTATTTTTACCAATTTTCAGTTTTCTGTATCTGTGATTAGTGTGATATTTTTACTGGGCTAATGTAGCTCACTCTTTCGTTAACTATTTCAGATAAAGAGGACCAAGATCCAGATCCTGATCAATAAGAGGGTTGTGAGTAGTTCAGACTCCCGTTAAGTGCTGCTGAAAGTGGTCCTAGGATGCTTAGCTATTTGTTTTTCATTTTATTTTTTTAATTTTCATTTTTCTTTTATAAGGGATATTCCTATAACCTTACTGGGCATTCTAAATTATGGTGTAAGGAATGTAAACTATAACTCCATTAATCGCTTCCGTATTTAATTTATGAATTTATTTTAATAAGTTTTAGACCTTTACATATAGGCTTGGATTGAAGTGGAAATGTTTGAGCCTATTTTTAATGCTTCTGTTATGGATTAGATTGGAAGTTTAATCTTTAGGAGTTAGGCCTTCTAATAAAAAATTGGGCTCAGGCATAATAATAAAAAATTGGGCGGGGGCACAATAATAAAAAACCGGGCTTGGGTATAATAATAGAACAAATAAATGAAGGCCTGGAACTTTTCTATCCAAGCCCGAAACCCTCTCTTTTGTTTTTTGAACCATTATGAATGAGAAATAAAATAAAAAAATAAAGAAAGAATAATAAAAAAGTAAAATTAAAAAAATAAATATTATAATAATAACAATAATAAAAAAAATACCTAAACTAACTCGCATCGATTTTTTTAGAAAAAACTAAAACGGGCTTGATAGGTTGGTTTGTGTTCATTGAGTGGGGTCAAACTTCACCATTCTCATCAATGAGTGATACATCATCAATATTTATCAATTCAACTCTAATATCTATCTCCGATGTCTGATATAGGACATCACCCTTGCTTTTTTACTTTTAGTGTTATTAGCTTGATGAGTCAATTATCAAATATGTGTTTTTAAACATTTTGTGTGTAAAATTATATTATTATAATATGTTATAATAATTTTTGAATGGTATATCTTTGACCAAACCCACAATTCTTGAAAAAGTATAATAATTTTATTTTATGATATTGTAAACTTATATATTGAGGTATATTCAATCAAATTTAAATATTACTATACGAGTTTGAGAATATATCATTAATATTTCACATTATTTTAATAGGGGTCTCAGACTACATCCTTGATATTTCATAAATAAAAACATCAAAGCTGAGGATTGAAGATACACTAAGATTACATGAAATACATCAAATTATAGAAATATGTGACTAAAATCATGCTTAGAGAAACATGCAGACAACCAAACTATGGTTAAGTGAGGTCTTAAGAGAAAGAGGAATTAGACCAATCTCCATTGTTTTACTTATTAGATACTAAAGACAATATAATCTCTTGTTCTCCAATAGTAAACACTAAATGTTATTCTTGTTGGTATGAATTTCAGTTCATTTAGTCCATAGAGAGGGATTGGTGTTACAGTTGTTGTTGCTTTACCATAGAAAATCAATATTGATTGGAGTAGATGTATCTCCAAAACCCTTCATAACTGCATTTGGGTTCATAGTCGCAACTATTATTAGTGCTTGCGGCGTTGACATCAATTAATGTTGAGATGATTCGTTGAGTGTGTTAATTCTTTTTGAATTTACTCCAGCTCTTGCTCTATCATCCATTATGATGATTATTCCTCTTGTGTTAATTCTTTCCCATAAGGCGTTCGAACATCACCTGTTTAATCTCTTGCTAATGATTATTCTTATGTTGTTTTCTAGTTGCTCCATGGCTTTAGTGATCCTTTCAAGAATGAAGCCTTCTTGTGTCATCTTTTTCTTGTTTTGCTTCATCTCGGGCATCCTCTTAAAATCAGTTAATACTTCTTGAGCTCTTGAAGGTGAGGGCCAAATCTCAGGTTGTGATTGATATGGGCTGTAAATTATAGCACAAGCTTTAACATCACAAAGGGTGCGTAGTTCACTAACCTTTTCTATCAAACCCTTCTTCCTCTTCTTGAATGTGGCTTTTCTAGCAGAATTAGCAGTGATATAACCAAGCTTCATTTTTTTTCTGCCCATGGTATTGTTGTTGTTTTACTCAGACAATACTGGTCTTTATATAGAGGAGTACAAGACTATAGATTAGTATAAAGATTGTGACTCATTGATGCAAGTACTCCGAGAAGTATTTTTAAATATTTTAAATACTTACCTTATTTACTTAAATTTATTGCATTACATAAATGGCTTTCTAAATAAATATATTATTTTCTCAAAAGTAAAGAGGAAACATATCTTGGATTAAGGTAAATAAGCAGAATTGGTAATGCAATCATATCTTAAGTCCCAAATCAAACAGTGGTCAAGTAAGGCAGTAATACGTGCATTTAAATCATAAAATAGATAAACCAGATACCATCATGCTTTTAAACTGTAAAATAAATCAACCGAAATCAACAAAAAACAATGTCTGGTTTGGGCTCCATTAACAATCCGTAATTAATTATGCACATCTATTTAATTTGTACAAAGATCGTATTATCATTTATTCAAACTTCAAATCTATGATAGGAAATAGGATGAAGGGTCCTTATTTGATTTGATACCGAAAAGATAAATGGTTTACTGCGCCTACGAGCGGTCCCTGAGTTCCCTAAATTTTTCTTCGGAAACTGAAACATGCTTGTGAAACCTACAAATGTCCCAAAAAAATCCAAAAATTAGTCCCAGGGCCTACTCAGCCAATTTCAGAAATTCGGCACGGCGGTTCCACCGTGCTCCGGCGAAGGAAATCTGCCTCGGGTTGGCTATTTTTAGTCATTTTTGGCCAAATTCAGCCAAATTTACATCAATTACTGCGAGAAAACACACTTAGGGCCCTCGGTTGGCCGAAAAAATTGTAGAAAATTGAAACTCACCGGTGGCGGGACTCTCCAGTGCGGCGGCTCCTCCGGCTCACATTACGGTTGGGTGTTTTGCTCCGGTTGACCTGTAGAGAAGGAAACAGTGATCACAACGATAGAAAAATTACATCGAATGGGAATCAGGAAGGGCCTCATCGGAGGCGTTTTCTGAAATACCCTGCGGCGACAATGCCGGACTTTGCCAGTATTTTTTGTCCAATCAGCTGATCTTTTTACTTCGATTTGGTCATGGGCGTGTTTAAAATTAAATTCTAAGCAAATGGTAAATTTTTACCTCGTTTGGCAGTCAAAAATTGTTCCGGTGCTATGCCGGGTGGCGGCGGTCGGCTCCCTGGCGGTTGGGTTGTCTTCTCCTACAAGGGGTTCTAGCAGTTAGGATTAGGGTTTAGGTGTGGATGGGGTTATTTATACCCATCTGCTTTTGATCTGGGCCATCCATCGCTTTTGATATGGACTGTCCGATCGTGATTAAATAGGAAATGAATCTGGGCTGTTCATCGCGATACAATCTAGGTCGTCCGTGCGCGCAGGAACAGATCTCAGTCGTTCGATCGCGCGCACGCGGATCGCCCACGTGGCCTCCTGCGTCAACGCCTCTGCCACCTAGCACGTCCTAGTTGGTCGGGGTTGCTGACCGAGTATCTGACGTGGTGCAATTTTTTTAAATTGTATTTTGACCTCCAGTTTCTAATTTTTCTTTCAAAAATACCCCCATAACCCAAAGTTTCACCCCTTTTTCCCAAAATTATTTTCAATTTAATCCTTTATCAATTTTTTTATCCCTTTTTTTCATTAAATTAAAATAAGTTAAATTAAAATAAATTAAATAAATAATAATTATATTTAAAAAAATAAAGAATAAAGAATAAATTTTAGGTGTTACATATTTAACCTCTTCAAGACGACATTGTTTTGGGGAGTCAAGCCAAAAGCCAGGTATATAGGCTTGGGTTCAAGGGGAAACATTTTAAGCCATTTGTTTAATGCTTCTGTTATGGATTAGACTGAAAGTTTAATAATAAAAAATCGGGCTTTGGCATAATAATAAAACAAATAAATACAGGCCCAGAACTTTTCTGTCCAAGCCCAAAACCCTCTCCTTTGTTTCTTGAACCACAATGAATGAGAAATAAAATAAAACAAAATAAAAAAAGAATAATAAAAAAAGTAAAATTAAAAAATATATATAATAATAACAATAACAACAATGATAAATTTATCCGAGTGTGGATAAAATAAATCTTTTCAATTATCATTTTAGTTACACTATTCTATATTATTATAAATATTTATGTTATGTCAAGACAAAATTATAATATGATAACTAGTCTTCTTTATTTATGATTTTGCAAATTTCAGGACCAAAATCAATGATAAAAATATCAAAAACTAAGAAGGAAAACACGATTCTTATATACACATACGAATATTCTCCTTATAACCTTTTTTAAAAGTTAGAACCATTATATATTACATATCTATATTATGTATTTTAAAAACTAAAATTAAATTTGGGTTAAAGCAATTTTGACCTAAAACTCACACATATGATCTTGAAGCTGATATGTTTGGATCAATAGAGAGCTTGGTTTTTCTTTATTCATGTTTGGATCAAGTTCAAGTTTTGGAAAAGCCATCACGAGCATGACGTGTTGTCATTCTTACTTAAGATCTCACCCACGTTGCTTTAAATTCTTTTTTCATTTTCTACATTTCTATATACTTGATAAACACATGTATACCAACCTAGTTCCAAATTTGCTGCACATAAAAATGAGATTTTCCTCCAATTTCATTTGTTACTTAGTCTAACTCTTTACTTCAATATTTTCTTAGAATGTATATACCTTGAAAGAGTAGGAATGCCAAAATATTAAGTTTCAGGACAAGTTTGCTAAAACTTAAACTTTACATGATTCTTATAATATGTTATGATAATTTTTAAGCAATTTATCTTTGATCCAAACTAATAGTTCTTAGGAAAATAAATGAATTTTATTTTATGATATTGTTAATTCATACATTGAGTTATATTCAATCAAATTGAAATATTACTATGTGAATTTAAAATTAAAAATATTATACATATTTAGCAATATATTACTTGACATGTTGGCTTGTATTCATTTGTTTTAGTGATAAGGGTATCTTAGAGTTAGTTTTTGCATACTCATGAAGCATTCAACAAGAGTTGAATCTAAATAGTTAAAATATGAAATATATCTTATTGCCAGCTGTACTACTACTTTTCTAATATATATTTTAACATCTATGTTAGACATTTTTTCTTTTCCATGTAGGATTGTATTAATGGCTTCCCTTCTTAACAAAAGGATTAATGCCAGCTGGGTATGACAAATTTGACCGTAAAATTTTCTTTATCAATCATATTAGCTAGTCGTGTAAATAGTTATCAAGTACTATAACAAGCAACGAATGAGCTGTGTACACTAGAACACGTAGACCAATTGTTAGGATTCAATATCTTTCAAGTTAATTTTCTTCAATTTTTAGTAGTACATTAAAGCACCCAACCAACTCTGATTATTTACCTAAATCCAAGATATATTTCGTGTTCACTTTTAAGAAAATAATATATTTGTTTGGGATTTATATAATGCAACAAATTTGAGTAAGTGAGACAATTTTTTTAATATTTCGATATACATCTCGGGGTGCCTGCATCTATTAATCAAAATCTTTATACTAATCTATAGTCTTGCATTTCTTTATATAAAAAAGAAATATTGTTTGAGTAAAAGAAAACACCACCACCATGGCCAGGAAAAAAAAAGTAAAGCTTGTCTGTATCACTGACGATTCAGCTTGTGCTAAAAAGGTTAGTGAACTAAACAACTTTTGTTATGTTAAGCTTGTGCTATAATTTACAGCCCATATGAGTCACAATCTAAGGTTTAGTCTTCACCTTTAAGAGCCCAAAAAGTGCTAGCTGATTTTAAGAGGATACTTAAGATTGAGCGAAAAAAGAAAAAGATGACACAAGAAGGCTTCATTCGTGAAAGGATCACTAACTCCATATAGTAGCTAAAAAAATATTATAAAAATAATAATGAGAAAGAAATTAAATTGGTCATGTTCGAAAGATCCAAACCCACAATTCTTAGGAAAATAGATGAGTTTCATTTTATGATATTGTGAACTTATATATTGAGTTATATTCAATTAAATTGAAATATTACTATGTTGTAAATTATAGACAAGCTTTAACATCACAAAGAATGCTTAGCTCACTATGTTGAGTTTTAATTTACCATGTGGGCTTATATGTGTAAATTATTGTACATAAAAAGCTATCAAATTAATTGGACTCGGTTAAAAGTGATCTGATACGATTAAAAGTATATTGGGTTTTAATGAATCAAATTAAAATGTGGTGTTTTTATATATAGAGACCATATATGTGATTTCTAATGTTGTGACGAGTCAAATTAGGAGTAAAGAAAGTTGATAGGTAGGTTTGCCTAAAAATATATAATTATGGTCCTCTCTCTTCACCGAATTTTGCCATTTGTGTGAATACAACAATTTCAAACTTCTATAAATTGCCCTTCTCCTTTGCTTCCTCTCCACACTTCCATTTCTTCCATTTCTCAAAGATTTAGAGAAAGAGATAGTAAATTAGAGAGAAGAAGAGAAAAAAAGGAAAATGGTGAAGAAAAAAACATTAAGGTTTCAGTAAGGAATCTAATATTACTTTCGACGTCTTAAGGAGTATTTTTTAGATAAACAAATTTAATATGATTGTTATTTTATTTGTTTTGCATGCCTCTATGTTCAAATGAGTCGAATTGTTCTAATTTTCAAGCATACTATGTGAATTACTGACACTTGATGAATTTACATGTAATATATATAATATGTAGTCTGTAATAGCAAAGTAAGAAAAAAAAAAGAGAAAAGTGGAATGAAGCCTATATGGTCTGAAGTGTATTTGTATTGACATGCATATTTCATCAAGTGTCTCATTAGGCTTTTTATCTCTGAAGGGTATCTGTTCCCCTTGCCTTTCGATGTATCTTTTTCCTCCTCTCCTATCTTGTCTGAAAAGACGTAAGAGGACCGCTCGCAGCAGATGACGGTGAGCCCTTTGACGAGAGTGGTATCGCATTATCTATAGGGGTCACCTGTGGCTAAGTAATGTCGTTACTATAGATATCTTTTAGGTCCACTATGGTTGGTATGGTCATGGTAATAGATCATACCATGGTTTGGCCAGTCGGAAGTGGGCCTGAGCAAATTACCATATTTATATCCCACTTGGGCAGTTGGAAATCTATATCTATCCTTAGAGATGGAAGTTTGTAATGACTTTCAATCAGATGCATAAAAGATCTCGAAATAAAAGATCTAGATGATCTTGGATGGATTATTAATCGAAACATGAAGGAAATCGGGTGGAGAAAAAATATACTAAAGAGTGGATAATAATTCTAAACTTGTACAAGAAATGCTAAAATCTTCAGCATAAGCAACACCTCCAGTGCAACTCACTACACTCGCATCAAATCCTAGTATTCATGACGAGAATTAATGTTACCATTGAGAGATACCAACTAGTTTAAGTTATATATTTGATTTTCTCATAAAAATAGTTGCGTCCCTCCCATCGACGATTTTTTTTATATGATGTAAATCTATAATTTTAGCTTATCATTTATGTTTTTGAAAGAAATATCCTTTTTTTATTAATTATTTGTTTATCCTTAGAAACTTAAATTTAATTATGAAAATTATGTGTTTCAAAATTAATCAGAAAAATTAAGTGGCATACATCTAAACTTTGATTAACAATTAATTACATGTAAGTACGAGTTTTTGAAAGACACGTTTACTCATTAAGTTTGTATTTAATGTTGCGTAGCAAACAATTATGTCACACAAGAGAAATATGGTAAATTAGAATTTTCTTAAAATCTACATTAAAATCCTATTGATGATAAGTTAAAAATGAACTTTGCAAAACGAGATAAAACTTTACAAAGATGATTAATATAAAATAACAGTGTTGTCACCAATCTTATTTTTAATAGGATTGAACATTAAAAATATGAAGCACTAGTCTAAACTTGAGATCCAACATCTCTCTGGTTTTACGAGGTAAGAAGGTGCAAAACACCTACCTCATGATGCATATTGATTAATTATGATTTATCTCCTTAATGCATTGATTATTATGGGATGTGTCAAAATGATCAAAATGGGAAAGAGGATTTAAATACATCAGAAAGAAAAATCAAAATGGGAGACAACAAAATTGTCTCATTCTTCTTGCAAAAATTCTCTCAGCTAGTAAAGGAATGATTCCTAAGGGGTTCAAAAAAGAGTCTCTTTCATAGCTCAAAATCTATTATTATTATTATTATTTATTCTATTTAATTATCTACTATTAATTTATATATATTCACCCTTAATGATGCTTTTGGTTTTCTCTCTTGGGTTTTCTTACAAAGAATATATTTTTTTGTTTATTTCAACTCTCTTTCTTTTTTATTTTCTAAAGAGTCTTTTTTGAATCCTCTTCATTAGCTCTTGGATCACCTCCTTTTATAGTTCAAGGAGGCCGAGTCTTTCTCTGCTACTCTCTTGGATTTCAATGTTCTTCAAAGCTTGATTTTGCATCTTCTGCCTTCTTCATGCCAAATGTTGTCAATGAAGAACGGCTAAAAAGGAAGAAAAGGTAATACGTCTTTCAGCTTCAGCTTTCATGATTTCCATTCTTGACTTCGGTCTCCTTTAGTGTTGATCTCTCCTTATCTTCTCTTTTCTCTCCTTCATCGTTGGTCTCCTTCAGCATCTGTTTTGTGTTAATCTTATCATAACCCTTTTTGTGTTGTAGAGTGAAAAAGAAGAAATGGGGGAAGCTCGTCGTCGAGGCTGGGAAGTCTTTATTAAACTATTTAAAACAGTGTCGTTTTTGGGAGCCATGCATAAAACAAGGTATATAGACTTGGGAACTCTTATTTAACCTCTTTAAGACAACATCGTTTTGGGGAGGCAGGCATAAAACCAGGTATATAGGCTTGGGTTAGAGAGGAAACGTTTGAGCCATTTTTCAATGCTTCTGTTATGGATTAAATTGGAAGTTTAATCTTTAAGAGTTGGGTCATCTAATAGAAAACTGAGCTTGGGTATAATAATAAAAAATCAGGCTTGGGCACAATAATAAAAAACTGGGCTTGGGCATCATAATAGAACAAATAAATACAGACCTGGAACTTTTCTATCCAAGCCCGAAACCCTCTTCTTTGTTTCTTGAATCACCATGAATGAGAAATAAAATAAAACAAAATAGAGAAGGAATAATAAGAAAAGTAAAATTAAAAAAGAAATATTATAATAATAACAATAATAAAAAAAAATACATGAACCAACTCGTATTGATTGTTTTTGAAAAACTAAAGTGGGCTTGAGAGGTTGGTTTGTGTTCATCGAGTGGGGTCGAGCTTCACCATCCTCATCAGTGAGACTATACATCATCAATATTAATCAATTCAACTCTAATATTTACCATTAGCGTAAATAATTAGCTTGATGAGTCATCATCAAATATTTGTTTTTAAAAAATTTATGTGTAAAATTACATTATTATAATATGTTATGATTATTTTTTAACAATATATCTTTGATCCAAACCCATAATTCTTGAGAAAGTATAATAATTTTATTTTATGATATTGTGAACTTATATATTGGAATATATTAAATCAAATTTAAATATTACTATATGAGTTTGAGAATATATCATTAATATTTCACATTATTATAATAGGGGTCTAAGACTACATCCTTGATATCTCATAAATGAAAACATCACAGTTAAGGATTGAAAATATGCTAGGATTACATGAAATACATCAAATTATAGAAATATAAGACCAATATCATGCTTAGAGAAACATGTAGACAACCAAACCATAGTTAATTAAGGTCCTAAAAGAAAGAGGAATTAAGCTAATCTCCATTGTTTTACTTATTAGATACTAAAGACATTATGATTTCTTGTTCTCTAGTAGCAAGCCCTAAATGTTGATCTTATTGGTATGGATTTGAGTTCGTCCAGTCCATAGAGAGGGGTTGGTGTTGCAGCTATTATTACTTTTTCATAAAAAATTCAATATTGATTAGAGTAGGTGTCTCTCCAAAACCCTTCATAACTTCATTTAGGGTCATAGTTGCAACTATTGTTGGTGCTTGTGGCGTTGACAGTAATTGATGTTGAGATGATTCATTGAGTGTGTTAATTCTTTTCTCTGTTTCCTCCAACTTTTGCTCTATCATCCATTCTAGATTGTTCAAACTAATGATGTCAAGTTGGTGAAGAGGCTTTCCCATAAGGCTTTCAAACATCACATATTTAATCTTTTTCTGATGATTATTCTTACGTTGTTTTTCTAGTTGCTCTATGGCTTTAGTGATCCTCTCACGAACAAAGCCTTCTTGTGTCATCTTTTTCTTCTTTTGCTTCATCTCAGGCATTCTCTTAAAATCAGTCAGCACTTCTTAAGCTCTTAAAGGTGAAGGTCAAACCTCAGGTTGCGACTCATATAGGCTGTAAATTATAACACAAGCTTTAACATCACAAAGGGTGCTTAGTTCACTAACCTTTTTTTATCAAACCCTTCTTCCTCTTCTCGAAGGTGGCTTTTCTGACAGAATCGCCAGTGAGATAGGCAAGTTTCATTTTTTTTCTGCTCATGGTATTGTTGTTGTCTTACTCAGACAATACTGGTCTTTATATAGAGAAATGAAAGACTATAGATTAGTATAACGATTGTGACTCATTGATGCAGACACCCCGATAAGTATATCTTAATATTTTAAAACTTACCTTATTTACTTAAATTTATTGCATTACATAAATAGCTTTCCAAATAAATATATTATTTTCTCAAAAGTGAATAGGAAACATATCTCGTATTAAGGTAAGTACCCAAAATTTGTGAGTGCTTTACTATATTACTGAAGAAAGGAAAAAAAAAATGAGCTGGTAAGATATTGAATCCTAATAGTTGGTCCGCGTGAATGTTGTGGTGTACGCAGCTCATTTGTTGGTTGTTTTGGTACTTGACAGCTATTTATATGGCTAGGTAATATGTTTGATAGAGAAGATGTTACTGTCAACTTTCTCATATCCAGCTTGCATTAACACTTTTGTTGAGGAGAAAAGCCATTAAATAAATCCTACATAGAAAAAAGAGCATCCACATAGATGTTAAATGACATATTAGATAACTGTTGATAAAACTGACAGTGAGATATATTTCATACTTTAACTATTTAGGTTCAACTCTTGTTAAATGTGTCATATGTATGCAAAAATTAACTTTAAGATACTCTTATCGATAAAATAAATAAATAAGTGCACTAATATTATCTAGTATTCATGTATTAATTGTTGCAATTGACACATAAATAGTTAAATGTAATATTTAAAATATATAATTTTTAATATAATTAAATAAAAAGATAAATTAAAAAATATATTTTCCTTTTTCTTGTTCTTTAACTCAGTTTGATGTTTTTTTCTTCAAACTTTTCAAGTGCACATAAAATTTTGATAGTTGTCCTTTGATCCCCCAAAATAATTTGTTTTACGTTTTTCTTTTGTACAAATTAGGATCTTCATTTTTTTAATAGTATGATAACTCTCGATAATCATTAAATGAGTCATATAACTCATTTTATAAGAATTAAAAGACGTATATGGGGAGTCAAGTATTTAATAGAAGTTTTCACAATAATTTTTTAAAATAATAGATTTCTTTTTATATTTTTATTTAACTAGATAGTAAGCATTACAATTCTATTAGTTTTATTTTTATGAAAGACTTATCATTATTAAATATAAAATATCTTTATAATTCGATCTACAATCAAATATTATATATATTAGCTACATATAATTGAGCTTTTATTTTTTCTCATGCATATAAAAAATAACATTTTTCTTCACAATGTACATTAAATAACATAAAAATAATTATTTGAATAGAAAAATCCATTCCAGTCATATGTATGATAACGTGGAGAGAGAACCGAGGGTCTTCTATAAACGACATCACTATGACTTAATGATACTGGTTCACGGGCTCTAGTTTTATTTAAACTGGGTTCCCATTAGATTATTTTAGCAAAATAATATATTTGAATCACATATGCATGCTAACTATTTAAAATATATAACCATCAAGCTTTAGTTTATTGGTTATCCATGTTCGCATTCATATTAAAAGTTTAAATTTCAATTCTTACCTAAAACAAACTCATGACTCTTCTATAACACCACTATTGATTCCAAGACTTAGTTTAATTAAAATAGAGATTTAAAAAAAACCATTTGATTACAACTATATGAAATGCATCATCAATATTTATCTATTAATATAATAGCCCAAAGAAAGACTTCACTTGCATAAATTAAGATATTTTAGTATAACTTCCCAATAAATCTTATTTTAAGAAATGCTATTTTGGATGAAATTAAGAATAAAATATAAATAGAAACTACCCCAGGAGAAAAGAAAAGGGAAAGGGAACAGAGAAAAGAATGAAGGAAAGGTTACTCCTCAAGTGAGAGACATTTTCCCTCAAAATTAATGAGAGAATTTCCCCCCATAAAAGTGAGAAAATGAAAGAGAAATTTAAGAAGCGAAACATTTCTTAAGAGAAAAATTATCCTTGAAAAAAAATGAGAGAAATTAAAAAAACAAATAGGAAACAGAAAGAGAATTCCCCTTGGGAGAAGAATTCCCTCGAGCAAGAATTTTTCCCCAGTGGAAAAATAATTTTCTCATTGCCAAATTTTTTTTCACATGGGTAAAACAACATCCCAAGATGTCAAAAACATGCCAAGAGGTGAGAAAAATGATAGAAGTGGAAATAAAAAGATAAAATGATGATTAAGGTTAAGTGGAGAAACTATTCCTCACATGAGGGAGAAAAATTACCTTTAAGAAGAAAGTTATTTCCCTGATGTAAGAAAAAAGGAAAAATGGAGGAAACATGCATTGAATGATAAGAAGACACACGAGAAAAGAAAGTAGAATCAAGAGAAAAAATTTTGGTGAAAGAGAAAAGGGAGAGAAATGAAATTTCCCATGGGGAGATTTTCTTCCATTTTGGCTACTTATTTTATTTAATTTTCTACTATTAATTGATATATATATTCAACCTCAATGATGCCTTTGGTTTTCCCTCTTGGGTTTTCTTATAAAAAGTATATATATTTTTATTTCTTATCTCTTTCTTTTCTTTTTTTGGGATAGGCTTCTCTGAATCCTCTTTGTTAGCTACTTTTATCATTGAAGGAGGCTGAGTCTTTCGCTGCCATTCTTTTAGATTCTAATATCCCTCAAAGCTTTTCATTGACTTCTGTCTTTTTGTCTTCTTCAATTCAAATGTTGTCAAAAAAGAATGGCTAAAAAGGAAGAAAAGCTAATACGTCTTTTAGCTTCAGCTTTTATGATTTTTATTCTTAACTTTGGTCTCCTTCAGCGTCGATCTCTCCCTGTCTTCTCTCCTTCAATGTCGGTCTCTTTCAGCATCTTTTTTGTACTAATCTTATCATAACCTTTCTTGTGTTGGAAAGTGAAAAAGAAGAAATGGGAAAGCTCCTCGTCCAGGCTAGGAATTCATTATTAAACTCCTCAAAATAGTGTCGTTTTTAGGGACCAGACTGGGAACTCTTATTTAAGCACTTTACGACGACATGTTTTGGGAGCCAGGCAAAAAACCAGGTATATAGGCTTAGGTTGAAAGGAAACATTTTGAGCCATTTGTTTAATGCTTCTGTTATGGATTAGACTGGAAGTTTTAATCTTTAGGAGTTAGGCCTTCTAACAAAAAATCGGGCTTGGACATAATAATAAAAGATTGGGTTTGGGCATAATAATAAGAAACCGGGCTTGGGAATAATAATAAAACAAATAAATGCAGGCTTGGAACTTTTCTGTCCAAGCTCGAAACCCTCTCATTTGTTTCTTGAACCATCATGAATGAGAAATAAAATAAAACAAAATAAAAAAAGAATAATAAGAAAAGTAAAATTAAAAAAAAATATATATAATAATAACAATAACAGTAATGATAAATTTATCTTAGTGTGGACAAAATAAATCTTTTCGGTTATCATTTTAGTTACACTATTATATATTATTATAAATGTTTATATTATGTCCAGATAAAATTAGAATATGATAACTACTTTTTTTAACTTATGCTTTTGTAAATTTTAAGACCAAGATCAATTATAAAAATATAAAAAATAAAGAAGAAAAACATGATTCTTATATACACACACAAATATTCTCCTTATAATCCTTTTTTTAAGTTAGAACTATTATATGTTACATATCTAAAATTAATTTTGGGTTAAGGAAATTTTGACCTGAAACTCGCACATACGATCTCGAAGTAGACATGTTTGGATCAAGTTTAAGTTTTGGAAAAACCATCACGAGCATGGTGTGTTGTCATTCTTACTTAAGATCTCGCCCATGTTGTTTTAACTTTTTTTTTTTTTTCATTTTCCACATTTCTTTACACTTAACCACTATTGCCCATATATAGGCACACTTTTAGTTGTAATAGATATGTATCTATCACTTGATAAACACATGCATACCAACCTAAGTCTATGTTTGTTGTATATAAAAATGAGATTTTTCTCTAATTTCATTTGTTACTTAGTCTAACTCTTTACCTCAATATTTTCATAGAATGTATATACCTTGAAGGAATAGGAATGCCAATATACTAATTTTCAGGACAAGTTTTTTAAAACTTAAATTTGACCCAATTCTTATGATATGTTATGATAATTTTTGAGCAATAAATCTTTAATCCAAACTCATAGTTCTTAAGAAAATAAATGAATTTTATTTTATGATACTGTAAACTTATATATTGAGTTATATTCAATCAAATTGAAATATTACTA
Source organism: Carica papaya (assembly GCF_054855325.1). Classification (NCBI taxonomy): domain Eukaryota; kingdom Viridiplantae; phylum Streptophyta; class Magnoliopsida; order Brassicales; family Caricaceae; genus Carica; species Carica papaya. Next base: position 42,573,439 of record NC_142313.1, on the reverse strand, counting down.
TATGAATTTAAAATTAAAAATATTATACATATTTAGCAGTATATTACTTGACATGTTGGTTTGTATTCATTTATTTTAGCGGTAAGGGTATCTTAGAGTTTAGTTTTTGCTTACTGATGAAGCATTCAATAAGAGTTGAATCTAAATATTTAAAATATGAAATATATCTTACTGCCAGTTGTAGTACTACTTTTCTAATATGTATTTTAACATTTATGTTAGACGTTTTTTTTTTTCCATGTAGGATTGACTTAATGGCTTCCCTTCTTAACAAAAAGGTTAATGCCAGCTGCGTATGATAAAATTGACCGTAAAATCTTCTTTATCAAGCATATTAGCTAACCATGTAAATAGTTGTCAAGTACTATAACAAGAAACAAATGAGCTGTGTATACTAAAACATGTAGATCAATTGTTAGGATTCAATATCTTTCAGGCTCATTTTTTTTTCAATTTTTAGTATATTAAAGCACCCCAGCTACTTACCTTAATCCAAGATATATTTCATGTTCACTTTTAAGAAAATAATATTTTTGTTTGGGAAGTCATTTATATAACGCAATAACTCTCAGTAAATAAGACAAGTTTTTTAATATTTAGATATACTTATCGGAGTGCCTGCATCTATAAGTCACAATCTTTATACTAATCTACAATCTTGCATTTCTCTATATAAAGAGCAATATTGTTTGAGTAAAAGACAACAACAACACTATGGTTAGGAAAAAAAAAAAGGTGAAGCTTGTCTGTATCACCGAGCGATTCTGCTAGAAAAACCGCCTTCGAGAAGAGAAAGAAGGGTTTGATAAAGGTTAGTGAACTAAACAATTTTTGTGATGTTAAGCTTGTGTTATAATTTACAGCCCGTATGAGTCGCAATCTAAGGTTTAGCCTTCACCTTAAGAGCCCAAGAAGTTCTAATTTATTTTAAGAGGATACTTGAAAGTGAGCGAATAAAGACATATGACACAAGAAGGCTTCATTCATGAGAGGTTCACTAAATCCACATAGCAGCTAAAAAAATATTATAAAAATAATAATGAGAAAGAAAGTAAATAGGTCATGTTCGAAAGATCCAAACCCACAATTCTTAAAAAAATAAATGAATTTCATTTTATGATATTGTGAACTTATATATTGAGTTATATTCAATCAAATTGAAATATCACTATGTTGTAAATTATAGCACAAGCTTTAACATCGCAAAGAATGTTTAGCTCACTGTATTGAGTTTTAATTTACCATGTGATAAATTATTGTATATTTTTATTATCAAATTAATTAGATCTGGTTAAAAGTGATCTGATATGGTTAAGAGTATATTGGGATTTAATGCATCAAATTAAAATGTGGTCTTTTTTATGTATAGAGACCATATCTGTAATTTCTAATGTTGTGATTGTCAAATTAGGAATAAAAAAAGTGTACAGGTAGGTTTGCCTATAAATATGTGGTTATGGTCCTAAAATTATACCTAGAATTTTTCTATTATGACATCACATCATTAGAAATAAAGAAAGTGAGAGAACTTCAAATGACTACGTGCTAATTTAGAAGATCTACCACAAGACTTACAGATTTCTTCTACTATGGATTCAGGTACGCTTCTGTTTCAGATCTAAATCTCTTTGATTTGATGTGAGCATGGTGGTTGTTTTAGATTTAGATCCATATATGATTTTATGAATTCCTTACACACTAATCATTTTTATTAGACCCTTTTTTCTCTCCTTGAATGTGGCTTTTCTAATAGAATATTTAGTGATATAGGCAAGCTTCACTTTTTTTTTTTCTGGCCATGGTATTGTAGTTGTCTTACTCAGACAATATTGGTCTTGTTGAAGGCTACATAAGTATGTAACAACTAACTCTAAGATACCTTTACCACTAAAATAAAGGAATAAGTGCGCTAGTATTATTTGGTATTCATGTATTAATTGTTATAGTTGACACTAAGTTAATTGTTTCCAATATTTAAAATACATAATTTTTCTAGTATAATTAAATAAATATATAAATTAAAAAATATATATTTCAGTTTTTTTTTTGTTCTTTAAGTCATTTTGATGTGCATTTCTCTTTTTTTTTTCCTTCAAACTTTTCTTAAAGTGCACATAAAATTTTGATAATTACCCTTTGATTCGCCAAAATAATTGGTTTTGTATTTTTCTTCTACAGAAATTAGTATCTTCATTTTTTTTCTATTAGTAAGATGACTCTTGATAATTATTAAATGTGTTATATAACTCATCTTTTAAGAATTAAGATAAATATATTGAGAGTAAAGTACTTAATAGAAGTTTTTACATTAATTTTTTAAAATAATAGCTTTCCTTTTTTTTGTTTTTTTTGTGTGTTTAATTAGATAGTAAGCATTACAATTCAATTAGTTTTATTTTTATGACTTCATAACTTGATTCTACAATCAATTGTTATATATATTAACTATATATAATTGAGCTTTTATTTTTTCCTCATGCTATGAAAACTAACATTTTTTATAAAATGCATTAAGTAACATAAAAAGAATTTTTTGAATAGAAAAATCCTATACCCAAAATCCTAAACCCTAAAAATCATAAACCTTGAACCCTAAACGGTAAACTCTAATCCCTAATCGATAACCGTTAAACTCTAAACCATAAGCACGAAACACTAAAATCTAAACCGTAAAACTTAAACTCTAAACCATAAATCCTAAATCTAAATCCTAAGCCTTAACCCCTAAAAATTCTAAACCCTAAAAATCTTGAAAATCCTAAGCCATAATCCTTAAACCCTAAAAGCCCTTAATTCTAATCCCTAAAAAATTACAGGGAATAGAACATTATTTCAGCTTAAAAAATATTACGATATATTAATTTTAACCTATAGTACACTTATCATCCTATATTTTAAAGTATACACTTACTTGAAAATAATAACTATCAAATAACTAAATTACTATATTACTATATATAAATGCAAACAACAACTCTTTCTTGATCTTTTGAATATGATAAAAGATATGAAAAATCATTCATTTTTTGAAAATCATTAAAAATAAATCACACAAAACTATAATATTAGAAACAGTAAAATTAATTTTTTGAAAATAAATATTGATTCAACAGTAAATAATACTTCAAAATTAATTAAAAGTGGGTATACAATGGAAAGGAAAAAATCCCCCCTTATTTTTATATTAATGAGGGGTATAAATTTTTTAAGACATTAGTTAATCTTAGAAACAGTAAAATATATTTTTAAAAAATAAATATTGATTTAGCAATAAATAATATTTCAAAATTCACTAAGTAGATATATAATGGAAAGGAAAAATCCCTACTTATTTTTATATTAATGATGGGTATAAATTTTTGAAGACATTATTTAATATGTGGGAAGTATGTTGTAGGCATTATACTAAAATTATAACATATATTTTCTTTTATTAAAGTAATTTATTTTCTCTAATAAGATAAATTGATAAATATATAATAAGTAATTACATGGGAGTAATTACTTATCTAACCTTGCTGCCATTCGTAAGTTCACCCTCATGATGCATATTGATTAATTATGATTTATCTCCTTGATGCATTAATTATTACGGGATGTGTCAAAATGAACAAAATGGGAAAGAGGATTTGAATACATCTAAAAGAAAAATATAAATGGGTGACAACAAAATTGTCTCATTCTTCTTGCAAAAATTCTCCCATTCAATAATCTTTGCCATAGCTTGTAAAGGAATTATTCTCAGGGGTTCCAAAAGGAGTCTCCTTCATTACTCTTAATTATTATTATTATTTATTGTATTAAATCATCTACTATTAATTTATCTATAGTCACCCTAAATTATGCCTTTGTTTATTCTCTTTCGGGTTTTCTTACAAAGAGTAGCCTTTTTTTCATTTCCACTCTCTTTTCTATTTTCTAAATAGTCTTATTTGAATCCTCTTCATTAGCTCTCGAATCACCTCCTTTTATCATTGAAGGAGACCGAGTCTATCCCTGTTACTCTCTTGGATTCTAATGTTCTTCAAAGCTTTTCATTAATCTTGCATCTTCTGTCTTCTTTAAGCCAAATGTTGTCAATGTGGAACGGCCAAAAAAGAAGAAAAGCTAATACGTCTTTTAGCTTCGGCTTTCATGACTTCTATTCTTGACTTTGGTCTCCTTCTGCGTCGATCTCTCCCTATCTTCTCTCTTCTCTCCTTCGGCGTCGGTCTCCTTCAGCATCTGTTTTGTGTTAATCTTATCATAACCTTTTTTGTGTTGTAGAGTGATAAAGAAGAAATGGGGAAGCTTGTTGTCAAAGCTGGGAAGTCTTTATTAAACTCCTCAAAATAGTGTTGTTTTCAGGAGCCAGCTGGGAATTCTTATTTAACCTCTTCAAGACGACATCGTTTTGGGGAGCCAGGCTAAAAACTAGGTATATAGTGTAATACTCGAGCCCGAAATTTGGTCCAGGATATATTTTTTGGCAATTTAAAAATAAATAAATTTTTTTATACATTAATTTAATTTAATTTTGTTGAATTTATTGTAAAAAATAGGTTAGGGATGTAATAAAAAATAATTTTAGGAAAAAAATGGTAAAAATTTGAGGTTGGCGGGTGTTTTTGAAAGAAAAATTAGAAACAGACGATCAAAGTGCAAATAGAAAAAGTTCAGCCACGTAGGACCTCTGTGGCCAAATCAGAGCAAGAGGGATGGTGGGTGAGCTAAAAACCTTAGGCAAAGCTTGATGGAGCTGCAGCAGCTAAAACTCTAAAATCCCTTTGATGAGCCCCTTCCCGATTCCCGTTTCACATAATTTTTCAATCACTGTGTTCACCGTCATTTTCTGTGTAAATTAGCTGAAGAAAGAACCTCAGCCAAGAAGGAGGACCGGCAGAGCCGCCGCACCCGGAGGTTCCCCCTGCCAGTAGGTTCAGTTTTTGTGATTTCCTAGCTAACCAAGGCCCCTAACGTGTTTTTCTATAGAAATGCGGTTGAAACTGGAAAAAACTTACCAAAACTGACCAGGTTGAGGCGAACCACCGCCGTGGGCAGTAGAGCCAGCACCGAAGCACGACGACGGTGCCGTGCCAAAACCCCAAAATTGGCTGGAATGAGTTTTGGACACCGATTTTGGATTTTGGAGGTATTTTTAGGTATGTGACGAGTGTTTTGAATTCTACAAGAAAAATTCAGGAAACTCGGTACCCGATAGGAGGCATAGTAGATAGCTCGACGTCTCGAAATACTGATCCGGGTAAGGATCCCTCACCCTATTCTCTATTATGATAAATTGAGGCTTAGCGATGTATAATTTTATGTTTTTATGAAAATTTAAAAAATCCTAAAAATAATTATAGGTTACAAGTGGAGTCAGAACCGGTTAGTTCACAACTACCTTGATTTCCTGTTTATTTTTCTGTATTATTCTACTTGCTTAATTGATCCACTGTATGATTAAAATTATTACTTTTAAATTATTTTTTTCCATTTATTGATTATCTGATCATGATCTTTATCTGATTCATTAATTTGAAGTAAAAGCCCCAATTACATGTCTTAAATATTAAGGTATGAAATCGTGCTGTTTGCTTAAATGTTGTTTTATTGATTTGTTAATATACAATAAGATATTGGTATTGCCTGGTTGGTTGTTTTGTTGATGAAAAATCTATATATAAAAGACTTACTGGGTACCCTTGAAAGGGTAGATGGGCCCGTTACATAGGGAACCCTACCATAAATGTTACCTCAGTCAGATGGGCTTAAAAAGTCCCTTACCAGAAAGGTTTGGGAAATATGATTCACCCTCATATCGGACGGGGTATCGAGGCGACGGAATGTTTGGCGCCCATTACCGGATAGGGTATGGAGACGACCGATTAGTTATTTAAATTAGATATCGGGTTCACGGGTAGGGGGGATAGCCTTATAGATATCGTTACCTCGCGGCAGCGATTCACCTTAGGTTGGCCGTTTTCGGTCGAATTCAGCCAAACTTGCATCGGTTCCTATGAGAAAACACCCTTAGGGCCCTCGGTGGGCCAAAAAAAACAAAAAATCGAAACTTACCGTCGGTGGGGCCCTCCGGTGCGGTGGCTCCTCTAGCTCACGTCGCAGTTTACTGTTTTGCTTCGGTCAACCTGTAGAGGAGGAAACAGTGATAAAAAATGTGAAAAAATCACATCGAACGGGAATCGGGAAGGGCCTCATCGAATGCAAAAACTGAGACACCCTGCGGCGGCGCCACTGGGTTTCGGCAGCGTTTTTCGGCCAATTGGCCGGTGCTTTCGCTCCGATTTGGCCATAGGTGGGTTTAGAATTGAATTCTGAGAAAAGAGTATAATTTTTACCTCGTTTGGCAGGCGAAAATTGCTCTGGTATAGCGGCGGGTGACGGCAATCGGCTTCCCAGCGGCTTGGCTGTCTTCTCCGGCGAGGGGCTCTGGCAGCTAGGGTTAGGGTTTTAGTGCGGATGAGATTATTTATAACCATTCGCTTTTGATCTGAGCCATCCATCGTATTTAATCTGGACCATCCGATCGCGATTAAATAGGAAATAAATCTGAGCCGTTCATCGCGATTCAATCTGGGCCGTCTGTGCGCGCAGGAATAGATCTCTGACGTTCGATCGCGTGCACGCGGATCGCCCACGTGGCTCCCTTCTGCGTGGCCTCCTGCGTCAGCATCTCTGTCACGCGGCGCGTCCTGGTTGGCCGGGGCTGCTAACCGGGCAGCTGACATGGCACAATTTTTTTAAATTGTATTTTTACCCTCGATTTTCAATTTTGCTTTCAAAAATACCCCAGAACCCAAATTTTCACCCATTTTTCCCAAAATTATTTTCAATTAAATCCCTAAATAATTTTTACCTCTTATTATTATTATTATTATTATTATTATTATTATTTCTATTAAAATAAATTAAACTAAATTAAATTCAATATATTATTACATAAATAATTATTATGTTCATATAATAATTACAATAATAAAAAAAATATAAAGAAAGGGTTGGGTGGTTACAAAACACAATTGTGAAAAAGAGTTAACTCAGGTAATGTTTAAAAGTTTTTTAATCAGGTCCATAAAACATCTCGAACTTAAGGATCTGGATGATCTTGGATGGATTATTAATCGAAACATGAAGGAAACTGAGTGGAGAAAAAATATACTAAAGAGTGTGGATAATAATTCTAAACTTGTAAAAGAAATGCCAAAATCTTCAGTAGAAGCAACACCTTTAGTCCAAGTCACTACACTCACAGCAAATCCTAGTATTCATGAGAAAATTTAATGTTACCTTTGGGAGATACAAACTAGTTTAAGTTATGTATTTGATTTTATCATAAAAATAGTTGCATCCCTCACCCATCAACGATCTTTTTTTTTCTCATATGATGTAAGTCCATACTTTTAGCTTATCAATTATGTTTTTGAAAGAAATATCTTTTTTTTTATTAATTATTTGTTTATCCTTAGAAACTTAAATTTAATTATAAAAATTTTGTGTTTTAAAATTAATCAGAAAAATTAAGTGCCATACATCTAAACTTTCATTAGCAATTAATCACATGTAAGTACGAGTTTTTGAAAGACAAGTTACTCATTAAGTTTGTATTTAATGTTGTGTAACAAACAATTACTATCATACATGAGAAATTTGGTAAATTAGAATTTTCTTAATATCTACGTTAAGATCCTATTGATGAAATTAAATAATGTATAACTAGAAATATGTGTCACAATTGACGAAACGAAACAAAACTTTGCAAAGATGATTAATTTAAAATAACAAAATTGTTACCTATCTTATTCTAAACTTGAGATCCAAGATCAATTTGTTTTTAGGAGGCAAAAAGGTGTAAAAAACATACCTCATGATTCATATTGATTAATTATGATTTATCACCTTGATGCATTAATTATTATGGGATGTGTCAAAATTATCAAAATGGGAAAGAGGATTTAAATACATCAAAAAGAAAAATCAAAATAGGAGACAACAAAATTGTCTCATTCTGTCACGGACCACACCCCGTTTTATAGGGTAATGACTGGAGCATATTTCTTTAAATCATATAGATTCGAGTTAAGTAAAATAGCTTATTTTAATTAATAATAAAAGAGCTGTAGAAGCATTACATCCCTTAAATATAAAATATAAATATATCTACGCGGCTCGAAATTTTTTTATTTACATTACTAAACAAAAATACGAAACAGTAACCTTAATATTAGAGTCTAGGCTTCAGAGATTTTCTCCGTATCACCACTCACTCTACAGCGATATCTTATGTATCTTGAGGGTGATATGAGGGGTGAGATAAAATATTTCAATAAGCAATATTATGAAATCACAACATAATACATGCAATATATAGTTTCTTTACATACAACAGAATATATATCATATAATCTTTCTAAAACATATATGAATCAGAAGACGAAAGCACAAATCAAAAAACAAATGCATGTTGTATACCTCATCACTATTATAGAGGATCAATCAGTTACCATACATTATGCATAGGCACTAATACTTATCATTGGTTTTCCATGTACCCGAACATGGAACAGCATACATGAGTACCTTGAAACACTGCTACCCCCCGAACATAGAATGGTTAGGGCACGCATATCAGACTATTTCTCCATACACCCGAATATGGAACGATTATGTATGGGTACACACTTATCACTTCGTCAATACAACCGAACACGGAATGGTTATGTATGGCCACATCAAATTCTAGCATAATGCAGGTGCTTGTGGAATAACTTCTCTCCATAATGAATGATGCACACATATCAAAATCACAATTAAAAAATACAAAGTGAAATAACATTTATATTAAAGTAAAACTTTAACAAATACTTATTTAACAAATATAGAAGACAAATTAAACATGTGCACATTTTTATACTGAAAATACATAAAATACTTCAAAACTACGTAGGCTATGAATTCATAATATCCACTTACCTTAGGTCCTTAGCAGTCGTAGTCTTAATTCCAGCAGAGTTCCAGTTTTATTTATGAATTTTTCCTTTAAGAACTTTGGTAAAGTTTCGAGATTATTTTTGGTCACTTTCTTGACTAAAAAATATCCAACACAATACTCAAAAACTAATCTTAAAAATCAAAGAGAAACCGAACTTCAAAACTTAAGAAAAAGCTTACCTTTCTAACGGTTTATAGCTTCCTTTTGATCACGAGCCTTATTCTTCTTCTCTTCCTCTTTCTCTACTCTCACAAATTTAGCAAAGTTTTCTCAAAGTTTTTATCTAAAACCTCAAAGTACTCACAAATATCAGACACTTTGTACTCCTTCTTCTTCCTTCACCTCTATGCTTCTTACTATTTTTCTCTCATTCGGAATGTCTCTTCTTCCCTTCTCCTATTCCCTATTTATAGGAGTGGGGAGCCACGAGGAAAAAGTTACTACTAGGAAAAAGTTGCTACTATTTCATGTTACTAGTTCATCTAAAAGTTGTCACCTTTTATTTTGTCACTTCACTTAAAAGGTTACCACTCTTCACATGTCGTTTTACCTAAAAGGCTTTTTAACATACCACTTCATCTAAAAGGTTACCACTTTCACATGTTGTTTTATCTAAAAGACCTTTTCACATGTCATTTTATCTAAAAGGTTACCATTTTTCACATGTCACTTCATCTAAAAGTTATCATATTCTGTTATGTTATTTTATCTAATAGTTATCACTTTTCATTATACTACTTCATTTAAAATATTCCCACATTTTCTCATGCTTCTTCATGCTTATTCCAGCTCTTTCATCCTTATTCCTCTTTTTTCTGTTTGACTTTACACTATGACCTTAACTTAATTATATATTTTCAAACACATGTAAAGCTAAATTAAATATATCAAATATATGAAATTAACTCGGAGGTATTTTCAAGCTATCACACATTCTTCTTGCAAAAATTCTCCCATTCAATAATCTTTGTCACAACTTGTAAAGGAATGATTCCCAAGGGGTTCCAAAAAGAGTCTCTTTCATTGCTCATAATCTATTATTATTATTATTATTATTATTATTATTATTATTTATTGTATTAAGTTATATATTTGATTTTATCATAAAAATAGTCATGTCCCTCACCCATCAACTATCTTTTTTCTTTTTTTCATATGATGTGAGTCCATAATTTTAGCTTATCAATTATGTTTTTGGATGAACTATTCTTTTTTATTAAATATTTGTTTATCCTTAAAAAATTTAATTTAATTATGCAAATGATGTGTTTCAAAATTAATTAGAAAGATGAAGTGGCATACATCAAAACTTTGATTAGCAATTAATTACATGTAAGTAGGATTTTTTGAAAGACATGTTTACTTATTAAGTTTATATTTAATGTTGTGTAACAAATAATTACATAATATATGATCCTATTGATGATAAGTTAAGAGATTAAATAATGTATAACTAGAAAAAAAGTGTCTCTGTCATTGCTCATAATCTATTATTATTAATAATACTATTGTTATTATTATTATTTATTTTAGATAATTATCTTCTATTAATTTATATATATATTCACCCTAAATTATGCCTTTGATTTTCTCTCTTGGGTTTTCTCACAAAGAGTAGCTTTTTTTTTTATTTTCACTCTCTTTCTTTTTTATTTTCTAAATAGTCTTATTTGAATCCTCTTCATTAGCTCTCGGATCACCTGCTTTTATCATTGAAGGAGGCCGAGTCTTTCTCTACTACTCTCTTGGATTCCAATGTTCTTCAAAGCTTTTCATTGACTTTGCATCTTCTGTCTTCTTCAAGCCATATGCTATCAATGTAGAATAACCAAAAAGGAAGAAAAGCTAATACATCTTATAGCTTCGGCTTTCATGATTTCCATTCTCCCTATCTTCTCTCCTTCAGCATCGATCTCTCCCTATATTCTATCTTCTCTCTTTTAGCGTCGGTCTCCTTCAGCATCTGTTTTGTGCTAATCTTATCATAACCTTTTGTGTTGCAGAGTGAAAAAGAAGAAATGGGGAAGTTCGTTGTTGAGGCTAGGAAATCTTTATTGAACTCCTCAAAATAGTGTTGTTTTAAAGAGCTAGGCTGGGAACTCTTATTTTGTAACGACCCCAGAAATCCAAAAAAATATATATAATAATTTAAATGCGGAAGTGAAATAAAAGGTTAAGATTTATATCCTTTACACAATGACTTAAAAGTACTAACCAAATATTACGAAATGAATCCTCTGAAAGAAACACGAGAAATACGAAAGATAATGGAAAATAAAAAGCATCTACTCACAATCTTCCTACGGATCGGGCTCTAGAACCAGGTCCTCTTGATCTGAAATGGTTAGATAAGAGATGAGCTACACTAGCCCAGTAAGGATATCACACTATAACACCAGCACAGAAGCAAAGGTTGGTAGAAAATCAAAACAACTAATGGAGCATTAAATTTAGCAAATTCGTTTATCAATCGTGAAATCATTTATAGTTCACTTACCATTGTGGAATTTATGAAAACAACCTATAGAGATAATAATATCATACAGATCATAACTTCATGCACAATTAGTAACATAGAACATATCATAAATTCATATTCATTAACAATAACTAAATCATAACTGTTTCTCGTTTCACCAGCCTACTAGTATCCATAGGGATCCATAGGGGTGTTCCCGCTACACGTGAATCCTTTTCCTTAATAATCTTAATTACAAAGCCGTTCCCATACCCCGTCCGGTATGAGCACCAAGACATTAGACCTCAAGACCCCGTCCGGTATAAGACAACGTTCACGGTAGGGTTTTCTATGAACCCAATCCATCCACCATCTTTCAAGATATCTAGTGAGGCTGTCATCTTATCTGTTTATTTGATCACACCCTTTTCTTGTTTTTCCTTAGTCCCCATTACCAAATCACACATAATCACATAAATAATGAACATGCATCCGCTAATGCAATCATATCTTAAGTCTCAAATCAAACAGTGGTCAAGTAAGGCAGTAATACGTGCATTTAAACCATAAAATAGATAAACCAGATACCATCATGCTTTTAAACTATAAAATAAATCAACAGAAATCAACAAAGAACAATGTCCGGTTTGGGCTCCATTAATAATCCATAATTAATTATGCACATCTATTTAATTTGTATAAAGATCGTATTATCATTTATTCAAACTTCGAATCTATGATAAGAAATAGGATGAAGGGTCCTTACTTGATTTGACACCGAAAAGATAAATAGTTTCCTGCGCCTACAAGCGGTCCCTGGGTTCCCTGAATTTTTCTTCGGGAACTAAAACATGCTTGTGAAACCTACAAATGTCCCAAAAAAACCTAAAAATTAGTCCCGGGGCCTACTCGGCCAATTTCAGAAATCTGGCATGGCGGCTCCACCGTGCTCGGCGATGAAAATTCACCTCGGGTTGGCTATTTTTAGTCATTTTTGGCCAAATTCAGCCAAATTTATATCAGTTACTGCGAGAAAACACACTTAGGGCCCTCGGTTGGCCGAAAAAAATGTAGAAAACTGAAACTCACCGGCGGGGGGACTCTCCAGTGCGGCGGCTCCTCCGGCTCATATTACAGTTGGGTGTTTTGCTCCGGTTGACCTATAGAGAAGGAAACGGTGATCACAACGGTAGAAAAATTACATCGAATGGGAATCAGGAAGGGCATCATCGGAGGCTTTTTTTGAAATACCCCGCAGCGGCAACGCCGGACTTTGCCAGCATTTTTCATCCAATCAGCTTATCTTTTTGCTCTGATTTGGTCATGGATGTGTTTAAAATTAAATTCTAAGCAAAGGGTAAATTTTTACCTCGTTTGGCAGTTAAAAATTGTTCCAGTGCTACGGCGGGTGGCGGCGGTCGGCTCCCTAGCGGCTGGGTTGTCTTCTCCGGTGAGGGGTTCTAGTGGTTAGAGTTAGGGTTTGGGTGTGGATGGAGTTATTTATACCCATCCGCTTTTGATTTGGGCCATCCATCGCTTTTGATCTGGACCGTCCGATCGTAATTAAATAGGAAGTGAATATGGGCTGTTCATCGCCAAACAATCTGGACCGTCCGTGCCCGCAGGAATAGACCTCAGCCGTTCGATCGCGCGCACGTGGATCGCCCACGTGGCCTCCATCGTCAACGCCTCTGCCACCTGGCACGTCCTAGTTGGTCGGGGTTGCTTACTGGGCATCTGACATGGTGCAATTTTTTTAAATTGTATTTTGACCTACGGTTTCTGATTTTTCTTTCAAAAATACTCCCAGAACCCAAATTTTCACCCCTTTTTCCCAAAATTATTTTTAATTTAATCCTTTATCAATTTTTTTACCCCGTTTTTTCATTAAATTAAAATAAATTAAATTAAAATAAGTTAAATTAAAATAAATTAAATAAATAATAATTATATTTAAAAAAATAAAAATAAAGAATAAATGTTGGGTGTTACATATTTAACCTCTTCAAGACGACATTGTTTTGGGGAGCCAAGCCAAAAGCCAGATATATAGAATTGGGTTCAAGGGGAAACATTTTAAGCCATTTGTTTAATGCTTCTGTTATGGATTAGACTGAAAGTTTAATAATAAAAAATCGGGCTTTGGCATAACAATAAAACAAATAAATACAGGCCCATAACTTTTTTGTCC